>NC_051212.1:41962057-42156846 GCF_015220715.1 Pygocentrus nattereri | reverse complement strand
TTAATGACTTGTTACAGATACTTGTACTTAAGTAAAATACTGATGGGCTTTTACCCTCCTTAGTATTTTGAAATCATAATACTTTTATGTCTACTCAAGTACATACACACTTTTCTCAGTCCAGCAGTGACACTGAGATGTGTAGAAACTCCAGCAGCACTGCTGTGCAACACACACTAACTGCAGTGCTGAGAATGATCCACCGCCCAAATAACACCTGCTCTGTGGTGGTCCTGCGGGAGTGCTGTTCACAGAAGAACAGGGTGAAAGGGGTTAACGAAGTAGTTTTCTCCACCTTTCAAGTCAGGCGGTAATATCTCAAATGCATTTTATACTGACTAAATGGTCTTTGAACTCATGCTGAAGAAATATTTACCATATCCAAAATCATATTACAGCTGTTCTCAGCATCAGACATACATGTGTGAACAGACCCAGCTCAATATACTGCAAATTGTCAAAAGTTAATTTAGAAAGAGTCAAGAAACTGATTGCCTCAAAGATTTGAAGTAAAGTAGCTCACTGTTAGTTCTGCTAACCTCTAAAATGTCAGGTATGACAACTTTAAGATTCAAGTTATGATAGGTAAACAGTGCTCTAAAAAGACAAATCTAAGCATTTACTTTACAAAAAGAAAAGCTGAGTAAGCTTCGCACATTTTGCCCAAATGTGTTAAGTCCACTTTGTTTTTTTACTAAGGTGATTCATGACTTTTTACAGTGTAACTCACCATGTTAAGCATTTTAAAGGCTAACTGCCCAAAAAAAAAAGCAAAAATGAGCCAGAACAAGGAACAAAACTGAGGTAGGTACCTCCCTTTAGCTTTTAGTTTGTAGTCCTCTCATCTGAAAAGGCATTTCTGTTGTATGAGTAATTCATTCTCTGTATTGTAATGTTAATGTGAAGTTACTGAATTTATACATCTTGCTTAGCAGTAAGATTAGCTCCAGGGCTTCAGTCTGATTTTGCCAGCAAGCAAACATACAATTTTTCAACTAGCCTGAACCTAAAAATCTTTAACCCCTTAAATGGCCAGGGCCTACTAGTGGGCCCAATGTTTTATTACACACTTCTATAACCTGAGAATGGCTCAGCCAGTGTACATTGAAGTCTCTGTAGTTACTATATAATAAACTTCAGTATGTAATACAGTTTACAGGGATTGAACTCTTACTCTACAGAGGATAGTCGTGGGCTGGAGGTTAGGGAACCAGCCCTATGACCGGTAGGTTGTCGGTTTGATCCCCTTGGCTGACAGTCCATGACTAAAGTACCCTTGAGCAAGGCACCTAACCCCCAATTGCTCCCCGGGCACCGTGGATAGGGCTACCCACTGCTCTGGGCAAGTGTGCTCACTGCCCCCTAGTGTATGTGTTCACTAGCATGTATGTATGTGGGTGTTTCACTGCACAGATGGGTTAAATGCAGAGGTCTAATTTCACAGTGGGCAAAACACAGTGACAAATGGTTCTAAACTCTATTCTTCTTCTACATATGGATTACTAAATAGTGACATGTAGAGATGTTTTTTGAAACATACTCCAGGCATCATGTTTACAATTTCATTAGGTGAAATATCAAATAAAAATCTTTTTAAAATGGATTTTTTAAACTCAGGCCACATATAACCAATTCTTCCAATAAATATGGCATGTGTCTTCAGCACTGGATATGGCATTCTTATGATGAATCAAGCAGTGAATACCAGATTTACTCGTCTCTAATTTGTAGTTGATTGGATTTTTCCATTTGCCGTTTCTTGTATTTCATTTCAGAGGTTAAAACTGTTCAGAGGATGTTTTTAAAATGCTCCTTTTAAGGCACTCTGCCTCCTCATGCCTCCCCATGGGCCTTGCTCATGGCAAATATCAACCTACCATGAAAGCTGATAAGCTCTTTTGTGGAGTAAAGTCTTGGTTGCATGGTCAACTGATTGTTGTGATTTGTGGTGCTCCATACACGTGTGTGTTGGCAACAGTTGCAAAGCACCACCTGGACAAGCTACACAACAACAGCACTCATAAAATGATTAAAGGACCTGTCTTCCGCCTCTCTGTTTCTCTTTAGTTGTCATTTACTGGTTGTCATGAACATCGCCAATACTGATTTATCTACAACAATAATATTATAATAATATTGTATATATTAATTAAATATTATAATAATGATACTATAAAAATATTGGCATGCCAATTTGCCAGTCGGGCTTTAGTCAGTAGTCTTTATGATGGATTCAGTGAGACTGTCAACACATTTGTCTTTTGACCACAATTCTGATGAGAATTTCCCATTGGACTGGGATTTTTGCCACTGCTGATAGACCTGTATGACCATACGCTTCAATACACCTGCAAATTCAGCTACTTCCTTTACAATATGGCACGCTCAAATGCAGTCACCCCGAGGGAACCCTCACAGACACAGGGAGAACATGCAAAGTCCAAAACAGTAAAATGTCTTAAACTTGAGTTTAATAAAAATATTATGATATTGTGTGAGCAGCTGTTCAAAGCTGTATTCATTAGTGAGCACACAGTCATGGCAGTGTTATGACTGGTTTGACAGTGACATGTTCAGTAGTTTCTGTACCTGAAATAAACATTTTTAATATATACTGTAACTCTAAGCAAAAGGATTTTACTCTAAAATCCAGCTCACTTAAAAGTCTGAAATGAGTTTTAAACTCTGAAAAATTCAAAGCATCATCCTGCAGTGAGTTTTTGTACAGTGTAGCTGGGTTTCCTGTCACTGTGGGCTGCAGGGCGCAGTAGTAGAGTGCAGAGTCTGATACTTCAGCAGAGGAGATGATCAGATCCACTGTTTTGTTGTTTTCTGTAACATTCAGTCTTGGGAGACGTGGGGTTGCATGGCTCACAGCTTTTGTTGTTGGAATTATCATCAGTAAATACTCTGCTCTGGATCCAGGATACTGACGATACCACTGCAGACTGTCTGCAACACGATCATACTTGTACGTGCAGGAGAGAGTAACTGTCTCATCTTCAAGAGCATGAACTTTGTTCTCCAGTGGTTCTATTGACTGTGAAACACAGTTCACTGTGAAGAAATAAAGATCACAAAAATGGTGTAGAATTTATTAGATGTTTTTCCACTCAACTAAACTTACTATATACATACACCTCACCACAAAGTCAATAAGAAGAAACATAAAAATTTATTTCTGATAAAAATGTGGTTATCTACACTTACCTATTATAATCATAAAGACAGTCAGAGAGCACAGGAACATCATGGTGGTTCCAGTGTTCAGATAATGAGGAGAGATGTGGTGCTACTGTTCAAGCATCTAAAGACTCCTCCTACATTTGTCACTGGATCTGTTAGAAGAACAGAGGAATGCAGCTTTTCACTTTGTCAGTGTGGTTTTTATGTGATTATACTCATAGAAATTCCTATGTATATAATATGTGAACTAGGAATCCTCAACATAAGTTTAAAATGTGATTTGGGTTAAGTCTTTGATTTGAATCTCGATCTAGCGACTACAATGAGATGTGCCGTTTTATCCTCGTCATTCCTGAGTCTGATGTTCAAAGCTTTTTGTCCTTGTTTTAATATTTTATTGTGTTTTTCATGTTAATTCTTCCCTACTTCAAATTACACAAACTCAGCATAATATTCCTATTAAGCTCAATAAATCAGCCATATAACAAAATGCCCTACCCATAACTTAATAATATTTTCTAATAAATTTATTTAAGCCGTGTAATGATCATATTGTTTTATATAGGGAGCTATACTTCTATACCCTCGTGCTGTCGTAGGACATTTCTACACAGTAGGTTAAATTGTGTGTGGAGTTTTCAACTCTTTTAAAACCAGCTGCAAATTTGTAGTAATGCATCTGTTGCAGCCTAAAAAAATATCAGGAAGGAGTTCCAGTTCATAAATACAGTACTTGTGTATATTTTTTCATTATTTTATTTACCCAAGGCATATTTAAGTTGTTAGAAGGAAATGTACACAATTTTTAGAATATTTAGTTGTTTCATATATTTTTATAGTATTTATATCATTTTGTTAATAAGTATTGTTTACAAAGGGGTCAGAGGTTGCTGGAGAGTTGATAAGGGGGAGGAGTTAAGAGCGTGAGTCAGTCAGTGTGTGTGAGAGTCAGAGAGAGGGAGAGAAGTGAGCAGAGAGTTCTGAGTGAAAAAAACATTGTAGATGGTTTCGTGTAAAAAACAGCTCCAACACTGAACCTGGGAAAATAAAGTTGCAAGTGGAACAAAGCAAAGGTTTACTGGCTCAAGTCTGTTCAAGAGTGCAACACATCAAAAGATCATGATTAGGAGACTTACTTTACCAATGGCAGCAAACACAGTGGCTAAATAGAGGCACGACACTTAAACAACAAGCTGAATGAAAGTGTACCTATAGAATAACATTGTTTTCAAAGCCTGAATCAGAAATTCAGAATCATATGATGAACATCTATGAATAACAGGATGAAGCTGCAGTCTCATATTTTCCTGGTCCTTTACTCTCAATTCAACTACCTCAAAGGCATAACTCACTTCAGTCCAGCAAAGCTGGGTTAAATATGCCCTCTTCTGGTAGATTTCCATTACTACATCTCTGTGTGTTACTGTCCCACAATGAACAATGAACATATATGCGTGTATATATATATATATATATATATAGTCCTTGTGAATGAAGCTAATGAGGCCATGTTCTCACTGTTCTTTTGAGACTTCATTTAGTGATGATAACTGCTCAAGGAGTTATTTGTAACTAGTAAAGTAATACTTTACATAAGCTGTTGCTCTTTGCATTACGGCCACAAAACAGTGGTTCAAAAAGAATGACTGAAAAAGAAGAAAGGAAGGGCGATAGAATGAGCAAGTCCAATCCCCATTGTAATACTTTATTTGAAGCCTACCTACACAGAAGCATCAAAACACTTGTATAAGCATGTAACGTCATAGCTCAAAGGCAACACTTTAATATTTATAACAGCTAATGCCAATAATCACAAGATACCATGAGCTGAAGTAAATGTCATTTTATTAACATGAGTGTTTTGTATTTTAACTTATGTGAGACTATGTAGAACTGACATAAACTTCTAAACTAGACCTTCCTTCTAAGTTCCATTACTTGTGAATGAGGCTTCATAAAAGTAATAAATGGAACAAATGTCTTTGACTTTAGTTTAAGGTCCCTTATGTTAATGCAGTGCCATTTACTTTATAGAGCATCTTGTGTCATCTTGCAAATATTAGCAGACATGAGCTAATATCATAAGTACTCAAATATTGCTTTATTAACATGATATTCAGTGCTTATGCATGTGTTATGTAGTCCCTATGTATGAGATGAAGACAAACAGCTTCCCCAACAAATGTGACTCTGCATGAGTGATGCAAAATGTTTTTGTACAGTGTAGCTGGGTTTCCTGTCACTGTGGGCTCCATTGCACAGTAGTAGAGTGCAGAGTCTGATACTTCAGCAGAGGAGATGATCAGATCCACTGTTTTGTTATTTTCTGTAGCATTCAGTCGTGGGAAAGGTGGAGTTGCATGGCTCACAGCTTTTATTGTTGGAATTATCATCAGTAAATACTCTGGTCTGGATCCAGGATACTGACGATACCACTGCAGACTGTTCACATCGCCGCTGTATTCATACTTGCAGGAGAGAGTAACTGTCTTATCTTCAAGAGCATGAACCAGCACTTTGTTCTCCAGTGGAGATATTGACTGTGACACACAGCTCTCTGTGAAGAAATATAAAGTCCCACCAATGCTGCATCCATTTTCTTTTTCACAAAATGTATTATGTACTATTTTTAAAAAATAGCTAAACACTACAATAACACACAAATAATCACAAAGCTAAAAACAGAAAGCAGAAAAATGTATTTCACATAGTAATGAATGGAGTTAATAACACATACCTATCATAATGATAAAGACAGTCAGAGAGCACAGAAACATCATGGTGGTTCCAGTGTTCAGATAATGAGGAGAGATGTGATGCTACTGTTCAAGCATGTAAAGACTCCTCCTACATTTATCAGTGGATCATAGAGGACATAGAGGAGGAGAATAACACAGTTCTCTAATCTGAAACATGTGATTAAACTCACAGAAGTTCCAACTCTAATACAAATAAGAGGCAAAAAATGTACAAAAAATGTAACAGATGTAATCTGGGCTCCCTTCAGAAAATCAGTGGATGTGTATTTATATGGACTTGTTGACTGAATTAAACTACAGTCCTACAATAACAAACAGACAAACAGTAAACTATTCAAATAATATGTAAATATTCAGACCAGCCTTGTGATGGACTGCTAACCTGTCCAGGGTGTTTTCTACCTTCCGCCCAATGAAGTGAGACAGTGGCAACTTTAAGAAGATGCAATAAATGTGCAGGAATGTTTGTCTTCTTTTGTAAAGTTGTTTTTTTTGGACGATCATATAAAAATGAAAAATCATTTAAAGGAAATTTTCTGCAAGTCATTTGTTTAGAATTATTTCAATGTCTATTTCTTTTCAGTTTCTTTTTTATGTTTCATTTTTAAGTAAACAAAAAAATTCCAAAAATGCTGTTTCATGTTTGCATGTCACTACGGAAACACAAAGAATTTTGGGTCATGGGTGGAGCCTTGTTTTAGCCACACCCCTGCATTTTAGATCAGGAAGTGAGACTGCATCCCTGTCCCTCATGACCACATGCTGAGCCATTAGATTCCTTTGTTTTGAAGTAAATGTGTCCCAACGTCTGAAAATCAGGGTGGAAGATGAAGAATTGTGACTACTGAAACACATGTTCTGTTTTGTGTTTTAATTAAAAATATTATGATATTATGTGAGCAGCTGTTCAGAGCTGAATTCACTAGTCAGTAAACAGTCATGGCAGTGTTATGACTGGTTTGGTAGTGACATATTGAACGATTCTTTTCCAAAAATTAGCATTATTGATATATAGTGTAACTTTAAGCAAAAGGATTTTACTCCAATGTCCAGCTCAGTTAAAAGTCTGAAACGTGTTTTAAACTCTGAAAAATTCTAAGCATCATCCTGCAGTGAGTTTTTTGTACAGTGTAGCTGGGTTTCCTGTCACTGTGGGCTGCAGGGCGCAGTAGTAGAGTGCAGAGTCTGATACTGCAGCAGAGGAGATGATCAGATCTACTGTTTTGCCCTGTTCCGTAGCATTCAGTCGTGGGAAAGGTGGAGTTGCATGGCTCACAGTTTTTGTCACTGAAATGAACATCAGTAAATACTCTGGTCTGGATCCAGGATACTGACGGTACCAGTGCAGGTAGTTCCCAGTGCCACTAGAATTATACTTGCAGGAGAGAGTAACTGTCTCATCTTCATGAGCATGAATCAATACTTTGTCATCCAGTGGTGCTATTGACTGTGAAACACAGCTGTCTGTGAAGAAATAGAGATCACAAAAATGTTTTTAATAATTTTTAAGAATTTGAAGAGATGAACTAGACGTTCCATACACATACACATCACCAAACTAGTTGATAATATAAAATGTAAATATGAATTTCACTGATTGAAGTCTGGTCAGTTACACTTACTTAGCATGATGATGAGGACAGTCAGAGAGCGGAGAAACATCATGGTGGTTTCAGTGTGCACATTTTTCAGTGGATCTGTTAGAAAAACAGAGGAATGCAGTTTTTCTGATTTTTAATGGTCATCAGTTGTAATTGTGCCACTCTTTGCCACCTTCATTTTGTTATCATGGTGTTTATGTGATTATAGTCATAGAAATTCTTATGTATATTATATCACTGTTGTCAGACCAAAACCTCCAAAATAGTCATTTTACATGAGAAGAAAAAAACCTACTTTAGTTTTAATGTAAGTCACTGAACCAGTTTTTTTCCCAGAGTAATTTTGAGCTGTTTCTTTTGTTCCATTCTTCATGAAATCTACAATGGAAAGGACAATTGGTGTTTTCAAATAAGGTCTAAAACTGAAAATTGACAAAAATGGAGATACAAGGTTTTGTTTCCGACAATGATATGTAAGCTATGAATGCCCAAGATACGTTTAAAGTGTGATTCAGATTAGATATTTGCAACTGAAGATGTACATCAAGGAAGAATGGGAAAGAATTCCACCTACAAAGCTTCAACAATTAGTGTCCTCAGTTCCCAAACACTTATTGAGTGTTGTTAAAAGGAAAGGTGATGTAACACAGTGGTAAACATGCCCCTGTTCCAAAGAAGTTGGGACAGGGGCATGTTTACCACTGTGTTACATCAACTACTGTTGCAGGCAAAATTCAAAATGAGTGAATATTTGCAAAAAATGATAGTTTATCCATTTAAATATTAAATATCTTGTCTTTGTTGTGTATTCAATTGAATATAGGTTGAAAAGAATTTGCAAATCATCATATTCTGTTTTTATTTATATTTAACTTCACTGGAATTGGGCTTTTAAATCCAGAGAAAACTACTGGTTTTCATACAATTACAGGCCGTCCACTCCAGAGTCCAGACCTCAACATCATGAATGCTTTTGGGATTTCTTGGGTCAAAAGAAACACATAATGTAACCGACTTCTAAGACTGAACCTTTGGAAAATAAGTGAAAGCAAGTATCCACAGAAGCATGGAAGCTTTAATATCAGCAAAATGTGGACAGAATAAATACTAGCAATACGCTGTATTTGGTTGATGACTAGTTATTATATGTATTTTTCTGTTAAATATACACTCATGAGCCAAAACATTAAAACCTATACCAATGTATCTGCACTGGTACAAGTTGTGCTGGTACAAGTGGATCAGACACAGCAGTACTGCTGGAGTTTTTAAACACTGTGTCCACTCACTGTCCACTCTATTAGACACTGATATTTTGTTGGTTCATCTTGCAGATGTGAAGTCAGTGACGATAGCTCATCTGCTGCTGCATAGTTTGTGTTGGTCATCCTGTAGTCCTCGATCAGTGGTCACAGGACTCTGCCTACAGGACACTTTTGGCTGAATATTGTTGGTTGTTGGAGTATTCTCATATGGCTATACGTATATGAATTATGTTAACGATTCATAATGCATTATAAACATGGCTCTAATATGTAATGTATTTTTTGCAAATATTTATAGTCCTGTTTATGATGCCTTATGAAGTTATTATAGGGCGTTTTTACACTTGGACTGTTTCAGCACTTCAGCAGGTAAAACAGACCAAGGATCATCTATAAGTTTCTATTCAGGATAAAGTCTGTCCATGATCTGCGATAAGATGTGAGAGTTTGCGTGATTTTACCACGTTAAAGGCTCAAGCTGGGCACACAACGCCGTTTTCAACTGCTTTCACACTGAACGCTGAATCAAAATTCGCCGGGTGGAGCTTCAGTGAGGAGCACAGCTGTAAAAGGAGCCCACCACGGCAGACCCGCAGGGCCATTTTTCCAATTTTGCACAATGCACTTCAGCCAATCATTTCAGTGTGGCCAATAGGAGAGCAGCAATCAGGTCTGGTGGTTCTTCTCATCACCTGATAGGTTGGATTTATCAGGGAATGCTGACCACTTGGCGAGTGCTTTGCACACCGTGAGTGCTGTGAAAAGGGTCCGAGTTCTAATGGAATTGTGGTCTGAACGAGAAGTGATCTGAGCTCTCAAAGGACCAGGAAGAAAACTGAGTTCTCTTTATATTTCACTTACATTGTGAACACAAAAAGAACTCAGGCCGTTTGCAGTTGGTTCCCTTCCAGGTTCACTTTAACAGAACTCGGATCGGTTCTTTTAAAACAAACTAAGTGTGAAAACACTGAGAATGTATTATGAATGTGTTCATAAGTTCTTATAGACATAACATTCATAGAAAATGTTTCCATTTCTAAGGCAATCATTTAGTATTTATGACAGCTTATGCCAACAATCACAAGATACCATGAACTGAAGCAAATCACATTTTATTAACATATGGGTTTTGTACTTTAACTAATGTGAGGTTATGTAGAACTACTGTCAACAATCTAAATTCCATTATGTGTTAATGGGGCTTCATAACAGTGTTATAAATAGAATAAATGTTCTTAACTTTAGTGTAAGGTCCCTTATGTCAATGCAATGTCATTTACTTTATAGAGCATTTTATGTTATCTTGTGGTTACTTGCATGAGCTGGCCATATGTACTTATGTACTCCAATACTGCTTCATAAATACAGTGCTTATGCATGTGCTATGTGTTCCTTATGTGGGTAAACTTCAAATAAAGTGTTAACTAACAAAATAATATCAGGCTGTGGTTCTAGAAATGTCCTTGTATGTACCCACGGATTAAACTCAGGACACAAACATTTGTAAGCCTTAACAGAGAGACATGACCTTCTGGAAGATGAACACAAACAGCTCCCCCTTTTAAAACCAAAGTGATCCTGCATCCTGCGAATACTCCTTTATTGATTGACCTTTTAGATGTAAAATCAGAGGCAATAGAGCATCTATTGCTGCACAGTTTGTGTTGGTCATGCTCTAGTCTAGTCTAGTCTAATCAGTGGTCATAGGACACTGCCCACAGGACACTGCTGGCTGGATATTTTTGCTTGGTGGACAATTCTAAGTCCAGCAGTGACACTGAGGTGTTTAAAGACTCCAGCAGCTCTGCTGTGTCTGATCCACTCATACAAACACATCAAAAACTAACACAAGACCAACAGATCAGTGTCGCTGCAGTGTTGAGAATGACCATCCACTGAATAATACGTGCTCTGTGGTGGTCTTGTGGGGGTAGTAACAGTTGAAGTACAGGGTAAAAGGGTGCTAATGAAGTATGCAGAGTGACAGATGGACAAAACTCTGTAGAGTGTTAAGAATCCTCTTTTGAAAGTAATGGAGCATTTCATGCTATTTTGTTTTTACTGGCATGAGCTGGTCATATGTACTCCAATATTGCTTCATAAATATGCTATTCAGTGCTTATTAATGTGTTATGTGGTCCCTACGTAGATAACCTTCAAATAAAGTGTTACCAAACAAATTAATGTCAGGCTATGATTCTAGAAATGTTATTGTATGTACCCACTGATTAAACTCAGGGCAGGTAAACATTTGTAAACCTTCACAAAGAGAAATGATCTTCAGTGAGATGAAGACAAACAGCTCCCCCTTGTGAAACAAATGTGATTCTGCATGTGAAATATTTTTGTACAGTGTAGCTGGGTTTCCTGTCACTGTGGGCCGCAGTGCACAGTAGTAGAGTGCAGAGTCTGATACTGCAGCAGAGGAAATAATCAGATCCACTGTTTTGTTATTTTCTGTAGCATTCAGTCGTGGGAAAGGTGGAGTTGCATGGCTCACAGCTTTTGTCGCTGCATATATCATCAGTAAATACTCTGGTCTGGATCCAGGATACTGACGATACCAGTGCAGATAATTCCCAGGAGCACTAGATCCATACCTGCAGGAGAGAGTAACTGTCTCATCTTCAAGAGCATGAATTTTGTTCTCCAGTGGTTCTATTGACTGTGAAACACAATTCACTGTGAAGAAATAAAGATCACAAAAATGGTTTAGAATTTATTAGATGTTTTTCCACTCAACTAAACTTACTATACACATACACCTCACCACAAAGTCAATAAGAAGAAACATAAAAATGTCTTTCTGATAAAAATGTGTTTATCTACACTTACCTATCATAATCATAAAGACAGTCAGAGAGCACAGAAACATCATGGTGGTTCCAGTGTTCAGATAATGAGGAGAGATGTGATGCTACTGTTCAAGCATGTAAAGACTCCTCCTACATTTGTCAGTGGATCTGTTAGAAGAACAGAGGAATGCAGCTTTACTTTTTTTTGATAGACATCTGTTGTAATTGGTTGTGTTGTTTTATTCTGTGCTACCTTCACTTTGTCAATGTGGTGTTTATGTGATTATACTCATAGAAATTCTGATGTTCATAATTCTTAAACCATAAATGCCCAAAATCCATTTAACCTGTGATTTAGTTTAAATCTTTGATTTGAATTTCATTCGATTTTTTATGCCAGTTCATTCCTGCTTCATGTGTTGTTCACAGACTCAGCTTAATGTTCTTATTAGACTATTTAAATCTGACAGAGAACAAAATGTATTACCTATAATTTTAAGCATGTTTTTCTGATAAGTTCACTTAGACTGTGTAATTATCATATTGAAATATTTAGGGAGCTATTTTTCTACACTGTTGTGCTGTTGTAGGACATTTCTACACAGTAGGCCAGTTTGTGTGTAGAGTTTTCTTCTACTTTTACAACCAGCTGTAGATTTGTAGTAATGCCTCAAAAGCTTGTAGACACAACAGTCGAATCTGTGCTGAATGAATATGTAACTACAGAACAACATTTTTTTCAGAGCCTCTTTAAAAGAATAAATGACATTTCAGAATGAGGGTTCAATCATTCAAAACTCTGTTTACTAGTCAATAAAGACGTTTGGCCGTGTTATGATTGGTTTGGTAGTGACAAAGTGACAGTTAGTTTTTGCACAATGTAGCTGGGTTTCCTGTCACTGTGGGCTTCAGGGCGCAGTAGTAGAGTGCAGAGTCTGATACTGCAGCAGAGGAGATGATCAGATCCACTGTTTTCTTATTTTCTGTAACATTCAGTCGTGGGAAGGGTGGAGTTGCATGGCTCACAGCTTTTGTAGCTGGAATGAACATCAGTAGATACTCTGGTCTGGATCCAGGATACTGACGGTACCACTGTAGACTGCTTGCAACACGATCAAACACATATTTGCAGGAGAGAGTAACTTTCTCGTTTTCAAGAGCATGAGTTGTGTTCTCCAGTGGTTCTATTGACTGTGAAACACAGATCTCTGTGAAGAAATAAGGATTTTTAATTTTTAGTTGAAGTAAACTTATCAAACATACACAACACCAAACAAGGTGATAATAGAGAACGTAAAGATGTATTTCACACAGATTTAAATGTAGTAAATTCTACTCACCTATCACGATGATAAAGACAGTCAGGGAGCACAGAAACATCATGGTGATTCCAGTGTTCAGATAGTGAGGAGAGATTAGGTGCTGCTGTTCAAACATGTAAAGACTCCTCCTACATTTGTCAGTGGATATGTTAGAAGAACTGAGGGATGCAGCTTTTCTGTTTTAATGGTCATCAGCTGTTGTTTCTTTTGTTCCACCTTTGATAAAATGGTGTTTGTGATTATACTCATAGAGGTCCTTACGTACATAATACTTCAACTATAAATGCCCAGGAGAAGTTCAAAATGTGATTTAGATTATATGTTAGATTTGAATTTGACTGATATTGTAACTGAGAAGAGACCTGCAGTTCTTCATCTTCATTTCTGAATCTGATGCACAAAAACTTTTGCACTTGTTTAAATTTCTAACATTTCACTATTTTTTAATGTGATTTCCTCCACACTTCATGTTTTACACAGACTCAGCTCAATATTCTTATTAGGCTCATTAAATCTGATATCAGAAGATTTTGAACCTATAATTTTAATGATATTTTCTGATCATTTAAGGTGTCTAATGATCATAGGGAGTTAGCTATAGACATGCTGTGTTGTAGGACATTTCTACACAGTAAGATTCATGTGTGGAGTTTTCTCAGCCTTTTACAACCAGCTGTATATTTGTAGTAGCATCTCAAAAACTTATTATAAGGAGACATACTTTAACAGTGGCAGCAAAAGTGGCTAAACAGAGGCACAACACTCAAACCAATGCTGAATGAATATGTACCTACATTTACATTTACATTTACAACATTCAGCAGACGCTCTTATCCAGAGCGACTTACAGAAAGTGCTTTGTCTATCTAGAGAAAGTATCTTTGCTAGTTACCAATAGCTTAGAGAAAAGACAGTCCTGAGCTCAGATACTGCTGGAAACAAAAAGTCACTGATGATAACATTCAACATGATAACATTCTCTGGACTGGTGACCTATCCAGGGGGTATCATGCCTTCCACCCGATGACTGCTGGGATAGGCTCCAGCACCCCCCCGCAACCCTGAGGGAGAAGCGGCTTGGAAAATGGATGGATGAATGGATGATAACATTCTCCTCGAGTCTCTTTAAAAGAAAGAAAAATCAGTATCAGTTTTGTATAAAGGATTAATGGCCACTGAGCCGTATTTAAAAAGAGAAACAGAAGCCACAGACCATCTGTTTATAACAAGATAAAACTGCAGTCTCACATTTTCCCTCAATTCAGCTTCCTCAAAAGCCTAACTCACTTCAATCCAGCAAATCTAAACTAAAGCTGCCCTCCTCTGGTAGACTTTCATTATTACATCTCTGTGCTACATACACTCTCAGAGATAAAGGTACGTCACTGTCACTGGGGCAGTGCCCCTCTTGTCACTGTTTATCATAAGTTTATTCAAATTATTCCTACATGTTGATTTTATGAAGCGTCTCTTTCCACTGGCAGATCATTGAGCTTGATTTGAGATCATTAGAGATCTGATCATTTTACTTATTTTAAGAATTTATAATTAATATGATCAAGGCCATTACACCACATAGATTTTTATGGATTCATTATTTATTTCTTCTTGCACCTCTCACACTTAGAGAAGAAGTTCAAATGACCGGCGGGAGTAGGTGGTGCTGAAGAGATCACGTTGGTGTAAAACAGAGGTAGTGGGCTCACTGTTCTTTTGAAACTTTTTTAGTGGAGTCGGCTGCTCGAGGAGTCAATTGCCATAGATTTAACCATGAATTTCGACATCTGTCCAAAACTGACGCTGAACTGTAAGCAGACCTTGCAACAAAACAATGGACCATATAGAATGGCTGAAATGGAGGATTATGGAATGGCCAAGTCAAAGCCCAGTTCTAAACTCCATAAAAATGCTATGAGAACTTTTAATTGACAGTACAGACAACAAAACCTTCAAACATCACTCATCTGAAGGGGATCTGTAAGGAGAAATAGACAATTTCTCCAAGTTGATGTAAGAAACAGATAATGAGAAATGCCTGCAAGAAGTAGTTTCTACCAAGCTAATAACACTAGCATCAATCATAATTGACCAAACTACTAACCTCGTCTAGATGTCTCTCCTTCTCTATCCATGCTAGTCATACTTCTTTCTTTTTAGTTCAAAATACGCATAAAACTACTAAACTGCCACTGGGGAGGTACCTCACTTGACCAAGACATGGTACATTCCAGGGGACATCTTCAGTACCTCTATAGTGAACAACAATCCATTACAAATATATATTTTAATTGTTTTGACTCCACACTTTAATTTTTTTTTTTTTTTAATTGTTTTGACTCCGCCTTGTCTTCAGGCTTTTTATTGTATTGCTCCATTCTAAAACACTAGATTGTGAAAAATTCAAAATATGGATTTGGATGCAATTGGACATTAAACCATTGTTACATTTGAGGGTAAATTTATATTGTTTACAACATAATGAACAGAATTTTACTTCTACAATGCATTTTGTGTGACACTGTAGTTTTATGATGTGGTCTGAACTCATCAAGTCAAATTTATTAACCACATTTTCTGTGTATTTGGCTGAGCAAGAGAGCAACACCTGACAGGAAACCCAATACAGAACCACATCACCTCATCACACAGTCCGTTCTTCTACAGTGTAGCTGGGTTTCTTGTCACTGTGGGCTCCAGAGCACAGTAGTTGAGTGCAGAGTCTGATGATTTAGCAGAGGAAATCAAGAGATCCACTCTTTTATTCTGAACCTTAGCAGAGAAGCCAGGTAGTAGAGGGTCACTCAAACTCCATGATTCAAATATATATAGTAGGTAGTCCAGTTCAGATGAGGGATACTGGTGATACCAATAAAGCCTGTTCACGTTGTTGGTGCTGTAGCTGCAGGAGAGGGTAACAGTATCACCCACTGAAACCTGCTTTTCAGTTTCCAATGGACTGATTGAAGAAATTCCACCTGACATAAA
This sequence comes from Pygocentrus nattereri, assembly GCF_015220715.1. NCBI lineage: Eukaryota > Metazoa > Chordata > Actinopteri > Characiformes > Serrasalmidae > Pygocentrus > Pygocentrus nattereri. The sequence goes on along the minus strand of NC_051212.1, from coordinate 42,140,933 downwards.
AGAGGAAAACTTTTTATAACCAAGCTTAAAGGCTAAATCCAAAGCCACTGTAAAGAATTATACAAACTTTCTTTTGCTTTTTTTATTGTAGATGTGAAAATGAAGTTTGAAGTATGTGGTGTTATGTAATATATTTTAAAATGTAAGAAATGTAGTCTGTACATTTCATACTTACATACCTACAAGCACTATCACAATGAAAAATGAAAAATCGCAATGCAAATGTTGAAGGCATATTGAGAGATCCTCTTTAAGAGCACAGCAATAAAGAACATTAAAACAATCAGGAAGAAAGAATCTACTGTGGTGTCAGTTTGCTCCTCCTCCTAGATCACAACCTGTCCCCATTTTCTGAGTGCTGATGATGTCATACAGTAACAGTGAGATTAGATATGTGGTAATTCACTTACATATTGAAGGAGAAATGAAAAACAAGTGAAAAAACAGGAGTTTCCTCCTGACTGGAGATGTAAATATTATTGGAAGATGTAAAGAAAATGGACTCTATGACATCCATGTAAGACCTCATAGACCACCAGAACAATCAACATCAGATAGTCAGTAATTTACGCTTTCATGTTTGAAAGATCAGAGAAAATCAAGCTCTACTTCTACTATAAAATAAATCCAGAGGTGTTTCTGTCCAGCGTTCCTCTGTGTGCTCAGTGATGAGGGTCTGATATGTATAGCTTTCAAGAAGCTCTTACTCAGAAATGGAAATACAATGATAGGCTGACCGCTCCAGAGTCCTGACCTCAACATCAGTGAATGCTTTTGGGATTTCTTGGATCAAGAGAAGCACAGTGTAAGGCCGGGGAGCGAGGAGGCAGACGCATATACGGAGATAAGAGACTTTTATTCAGGGCAAATCCAAAATCAGGGTCAAGACAGTCCAGGTTCAGGTAACCAACATGAAGAGCAGAAGTCCAAACACTTAACAAAAACTCTTCAAATAATACATATACTACACACACATGCCTTACATCAAACAGCGCATACAAACAGTACAAAGACCAACAAAAATAAAGGGCAAACACGGGGCTTATAAAGCACAGGGAAAACAAAGGACAGGCGGAAAACAGGTGGCGTCAATCAGGGGCAGAGTAACAAAACAAGGGGCCAGACTAGGAAACCAAAACAAAGGAAACATGTGGACTAGACCAAAACAAAACACAAACACAGGGACAGAACTGAGAGGAGCCAATCGTGACACACAGAAAGTAACCAACTTCTAAGACTGAACTTTTGGAAAACAATTGAAAGCAAGTGTCCAGAGAAGAACGGAAGCTTTAATTTCAGCAAAATGTGGACAATAAATACTAGCAATATGCTATATTTGGTTGTATTTTTCTGTGAAACTTGCTCTCATGAGCCAAAACATTAAAACCACCTCTTTGTATGTGCACTCATTATCCATTGTATCAGTTCCACTTACCATACTGGTGCATGCTGTAGTTCTACAATAACAGACCATAGTTGATTTCTATAATTTGTTAGCTTTTTTACCCTTTTCTTCAGTGGTCAGGCCCCCACATGACCAACAAAAAGCAAGTATTGTTTGGGTGGCGAATTGGTATGAGTGGATCGTTAGTGCAGTAGGTAGCGCGTCAGTCTCATAATCTGAAAGTCGTGAGTTCGATCCTCACACGGGGCACTGAAACTTGGGGCAGTCGTGGAGCTTAGGGAACCAGCCTCGTGACCGGAAAGTCTCCGGTTCGATCCCCAGAGCCGACAGCACATGACTGAGGCGTCCTTGAGCAAGACACCTAACCTCTAACTGCTCGCCGGGCGCTGCGGATCGGGCTGCCCACCGCTCCAGGCAAGTGTGCTCACCGCCCCCTAGTGTGTATGTGGTGTTGCACTTCACGGATGGGTTAAATGCGGAGGTGAAATTTCCCTGTTGTGGGACTAATAAGGGTCTCTTAATCAGACACAGCAATGCTGATGGAGCTTTTAAACACTCACCCACTCTATTAGACACATCTACCTTTTTGGTCCCCCTTGTTGGGTTATTGTCAGAGGTGATAGCTCATCAGTGGCTGCACAGTTTGTGCTGGTCATCCTCATCCTTCATCAGTGGTCACAGGATGCTGCACACAGGACACTGTTGGCTGGATATTTTTGATTGGTGGTCTATTCTCAGTCCAGCAGTGACGGTGATTGTTAATGGAGTGGAGCAGCGGAAGTGATTGTTAATGCCTAAAGGATTGAAAGTGTGATATTCAGGCTTTATATTTGTGCACAGTTAACACTTCAGTGGAAGGCTGCCTGCATGAAGACATCATAACACCTGAAGAAGTAGTGAATGATGTACTTCTAGAGTTGACTCTTATGAAGGGTGTTTTATGAAGTAAAAGCAGTGAGCTTGGCATTTGAACTGGTTGACATGAGGGCAAATAGATATTTACACCTTTTGTAACACCTTAAAACTGAACTTTACAATGGAGACTGTGTTTTTACTTAGGCCTCTGCATAGCCTTGTGTAAGCTCCATCATTTGAGGAAGGCACCTTTATAACAGCTTTATAAATGAAACAAACTGCCCCTAACTTTAATTTAAGTTCCCTTATGTCAGCAACATGTCTTTTACTTCATAAACTTTATACATACAACATGTCGTCTTGTGGCAACCTTATATAAGCTGTTCATGAAAACTTTATAAAAACATTATTCAGTGCTTGTTCATGTGTAAAGAAGTCGTTATATAGGTAGCCTTAATATTAGTTAGATACTTAAAGTGTTACCCAAAACTGCATTGCATTATTTGAAAGCTACTTACAAAGGAGCACCATAACACATGCATAAGCATTTAATAACATATTAATGAGGCAATACTTTAGTATTCATAACAGCTTATGCCATTAATCACAATATATCATAAACTGAAGTTAAGGACATTTTAATAACATGCGTGTTTTGTACTTTAACTCATGTGAAACTATGTAGAACTGCTATAAACCTCTAAATTAGACCTTCCTTATAAGTTTTATTACTTGTGAGTGAGGCTTCATAACAGTGCTATAAACAGAACAAATGTCCTTCAGTTTAGTTTAAGGTCCCTTGTGTCAATGCAGTGCTGTTTACCTTTTAGAGCATCTTATAGATTTGCTTCATAAATATGATATTCAGTGCTTATGCATGTGTTACGCAGCCTTTATGTAGGTAACCTTCAAATAAAGTGTTACCTAACAAACTAATGTCATGCTGTGGTTCTAGAAATGTTCTTATATGTACCCACTAAATAAACTCAGGGCAGGTAAACATTTGTAAACCTTAAGAAAGAGAAATATGATCTTCAGTGAGATGAAGACAAACAGCTCCCCCTTGTGAAACAAATGTGATACTGCATGTGAAATGTTTTTGTACAGTGTAGCTGGGTTTCCTGTCACTGTGGGCTCCATGGCGCAGTAGTAGAGTGCAGAGTCTGATACTTCAGCAGAGGAGATCTCCAGATCAACCGTCTTATTCTGTTTATTAAGTGAGATGGACAATCGCTCATCAAGTGTTTCAGCCTTAGTTATGTGTTGATTGGATTCCATGATCAGCAGCAGGAACTCTGGTCTTGATCCAGGCTTTTGCTGATACCAGTGGAGACTGTAAACATCTCCACCATATGTGCAGGACAGTGTGGCGTTGCTGCCTTCACTCACTAACATGCTGGTTTGGTTCTGTTTGATGATGTCAGCAGTTTCTCCTGTAAAGAAAAGCACAGAAATGTTCAAAACGTAGACTTTTTTAAGATTTTGACACATTTAAAAGATTCTCTTATTTAACTGTAATTCCTTAAAATATGATGTGTGTCACTGATGACTCACCAAAACTGGAAACAGCCATGAAAACAGAGAAGAAGAGCAGCATGATTGTTCAGATCTCCAGCATTAGACATTCATGGCTGTGTTGTCTCTCTGTTCTTATGTGTTCTGTATCTTCCCACTTGTAGCTCCACCCACTCCTAGTTCACAGTGAAGCTCATGCATCTCAACTCTGATCTCATTTCATCAGCCACTGTGTTAAAAGACTAACACAGGGCATCAACGTACAGCAGTAATATATACAGTACAGAGCAGCTCAGAGACAAAGAGAATCAGCAGAAGGAATCAATAAAATGACTCAGTGACTCTTTCACACCAAATCATTCAACTCTGCACTGTTAGAAATAAAGGTACCATGCATGTACAAGATTCGTTCATCAAGCTACAAACAAGTGCAACAGCGGTTTTAAGGTCTGATTGTGTACCATAAATACTTTTTTTTCCAGGGAAAAGTAGATATTTGCATTTTTTAAATAAACTACTGTCTTAAAATAGAACAATACAATAAATATACAACTTAGAAAATATAATTTTAATGGATTATGATACAGTTTTGTTTCCTGGCTAAAGGTGCAGAGATGTACCCCTGAGGGCACCACCACAAGGACAAAAAAGGTACTGCCCCAGTGACAGTGTCGTCCCTTTGTTTCTGAGAGTGTACTGTACAGGTTTTATTTTGACCAGTGATGGAAAATTTTTGTACTGCAATAATAAAGCAGTAGAAAAGCAGAACATTAATGCACTCATTCAATTACACTTTGAAGGAAAAATATAGCATATTTATTTCTTACATTTTGAACATTTAAACCTTCAAAATACTATATAAATAAAGAGTAAGGATACATTTAAAACTGCCCACAGCCCTGATCATCCTACCTTGTTCAAGAACCAGTACCAGGTAATATTATTATCTTATGAGTGTACAATTGTTCAAAGCTGAGTTCACTAGTCAGTGAAGTAGTTCAGCCGTGTTATGATTGTTTTGTTAGTGACAGCATTGAATGTTCTATCATTTGACTGAATAAATTAAACATAATTAAGATACAAGGTCACTCAAAGCAAATGGATTTTACTTCACAGTTCAACTCAGTTTAAGACTGAAAAATTTAAAGCATCATCCTGCAGTGAGTTTTTGTACAGTGTAGCTGGGTTTCCTGTCACTGTGGGCTGCAGGGCGCAGTAGTAGAGTGCAGAGTCTGATACTGCAGCAGAGGAGATTGTCAGATTGCCCTGTTCTGTAGCATTTAGTCGTGGGAAGGGTGGAGTTGCATGGCTCACAGTTTTTGTAGCTGGAATGAACATCAGTAAATACTCTGGTCTGGATCCAGGATACTGACGATACCACTGCAGACTGTTTGCAACACGATCAAACACATATTTGCAGGAGAGAGTAACTTTCTCATCTTCAACAGCATGAGTTGTGTTCTTCAGTGGTTCTATTGACTGTGAAACACAGTTCTCTGTGAAGAAATAAGGATTTTTTTAAGTAGAACCAAACTAATCATACACATCACCAAACAAGAAGATAATAGAAAACACAAAGATGTATTTCACACAGATTTAAATGTAGTAGATTATACTCACCTATCATGATGATAAAGACAGTCAGGGAGCACAGAACCATCATGGTGGCTCCAGTGTTCAGATAGTGAGGAGAGATGTGGTGCTACTGTTCAAGCATGTAAAGACTCCTCCTACATTTCTCAGTTTGTTAACATGGTGGTTTTGTGATTACAGTCATAGAATTTATTATGTATATAATATGTCATGTATAAATACCCAAGATAAGTTTAAAATCAAGCTCAAGTATTGAGTAATGTCATTGGAATAAGACAGTTCATAAAATCAATGTAGGAACATTTAAATATTTGCAGAAATGTGAGGGGTACTCACTTTTGTGATATATATATATATATATTATTTAAGCAATAGAACATGCGAGGGGGTGTGCTATTGCGAAATAACATCTCATATCTGTGATCAAATCACAGCCATAGGTCATAATGATGATGTGATAACACTCAACCTTGAGTGTTTTATTGCTTTTATACAACAGTTAAATAAATAAATAAAGAAATCAATAAATTGGGCTGTGAGCATGTCGTTTAATGTCTTAATGTTCGCAGTTCCTTCCGCCAAATTATAGTTCCTTAACAAGCAGCTTGTTGCTACATCAGAGTAACGAGCTCCACACACTTGCTGCTCAGTCTGCAGACTGAGCCATAAGACATAATATCAAGTTTAGCTCAGTTTTATCAATTTTTGCCAGATCAATATTAATGTTTTGTTCCAGCCAGTCAGTAAAGCATCTTGCAGCCAATTTTGTTTGGCGAATGGTATTCGGTTAATTGCCGGCTAATTCCAGGTTGTTTAGCTGTTCTTCTGTCTCAGCTGCCGACTGAAAAGCTGCTCAGTGGTGATGACAGTTTCAGAATTTAGTGTAGTCTCATCTTCAGAGTCTGACCCAATTGGCTGTCGGTCAAGTGTCCATTCCCTGTTTGTGTGCAAATTAAGAAGTAAAATCGTTCAAATGGCTTGAGCATCTCCTACAGCTATCACAGTCGCTGCTTAGCAATTGGCTTCTCAGTGGAGTGATACTGTGTACTGCGTACGAAATAACAGCACAGTTAGAACGCCTCTCAACCAATCATCTTGCATGGCCGGAACTAATATTGAATTAATATTTACCTACAGAATAACATTATTGCAACTCTCAGGATCAGACTGAAAACTTCAGACTTTTCTTAAGGTTGTTTTACTTGGCCTCTCACTTCAGTTCCCCTGCAAGAGCATAACTCCCCTCAATCAAGCAAATCAAGATCAAACCTGCCCTCTTCTGGTGGACATCCGTCATTACATCTCTGGTTGACTTGGGGATAACTTTTCAATTACATATTATCAAGTTTATTGGCAAACATTGTGTTGTTGGTAGTGGCAAATGAAAAGATCATAGATTATTATATCTAACATTTTTCATTATGATGCTGCAATAATATAAGATTAATCAACTTAAATCTAGACTGGTTTATTCATTAAGGGTCTTTATGCATTGTCAGATAATTAAGCTTGTTCTGTGAGATGATGCTGATAAGTTTGTTTATTCTAAGAAATAATGCTTGGAATGATTATAAAGGCCATTACATAATATAGATTATTGTGTCAGACATTCACAAAACTATTATCAATCTTATTGTTATTAACATTGTTGATAGGGTTAGCTACCCTATACAGTTTTGGATGCTGGAAAAATCATCAGTAAATACTCTGGTCTGGATCCAGGATACTGCCGATACCAGTGCAAATAGTTCCCGGTACCTCTATATTCATACATGGAGGAGAGAGTAAGTCTCTCGTATTCAACCTCTGTTTTGTTCTCCAGTTGTGCTATTGACCGTGAAACAAAGTTCTCTGTGAGGACATACAGATCAAAAACATTTTCTTATAGAATTGTTATAAGATACTTCCGAGTCAAAATAAAGGTTGATTGATTGATTGATTGATTGAAGATGGATTGTTATTTTACCAAACTTATCATACACCAACATCTCACCACAAAGTCAATAACAAGAAACATAAATATGTATTTCAGATAAAGTCGTGGGCTGGAGTTTAGGGAACCAGCCCTGTGACCGGAAGGTTGCTAGTTCGATTCCCTTGGCTAACAGTCCATGACTGAAGTACCCTTGAGCAAGACACCTGACCCCCAATAGCTCCATGGGCACCATGGATAGCGCTGCCTACTGCTCCAGGCAAGTGTGCTCACTGCCCCCTAGCGTGCATGTATGTGGGTGTTTCACTGCACGGATGGGTTAAATGCAGAGGTCTAATTACACAGTGTGCAAACACAGTGACGAATGGTTGAGGATTCTATTCTAAAAGTGTGGTTAATCTGTTGTAATTGTGGATCTGTTATAAGAACATGGATAAATGGATGAAGCTTGTCTTTTTTAAGGTCATCAGCTGTAACTGGTTCCGATATTTCACTCTGTGTTACCTTCATTTTGTCAACATGGTGTTTATGTGATTATGCTTATAGAAATGTTTTATTTATATAATATGTAAACTATATGAATGCCAAAGATAAGTTTAAAGTGGGATTAGATTAGACCTTTAATTTGAATTTGAATGATGTTGTAACTGAGAAGAGACATGTAGTTCTTCTAGCCTCTGTGTAATTTGTTCTCTGTTGTGTTTAGTCTGTGTTTCTGTTTATCATGTCTATTCTCCGATCTCTCCATGTCGGCTCCTTGACCCTGACATTGGATTTGCCCCTAATAAATCTCGCATCTCTACATGGTAGGTTAATTAGTGTGTGGAGTTTTCTCAGCCTTTTACAACCAGCTATAATTTTGAAGTAATATCTTAAGAGCCTATTACTATAGATTTACTTTAACAATGGCAGCAACAGTGGATAAATGCATAACACAACACAACCTGTGCTGAATGAAAGTGAACCTACAGAATAACATTTGTTTCGGAGCCTTTTTAAAAAGAAGAAAGAAACATAAGTAAATAAAAAATCAGTATCAGTGTTGTATGCAAGAAGCCGCAGAGCATCTGTGAATAACTAGACAAAACTGCAGTCTCAAATTCCCATTTTTTTTTTCTCAATCCCTCCATTCAACGTCCTCAGAAGCTTAACTCACTTCAGTCCAGCAAATCTAGATTAAAGCTTCCCTTTTCTGGCAGACTTCCATCACTACATCTATGTGTTTTACACAATAATAACTATAATAATACAGTAATAATTATTTTTAGATTTATTCAAATTTTTCCTAAATATTGACTTTATGAATTGTATTATGACTGAGCTTGATTGAGAAATAGTGCTGATCATTTTACTTATTTTCAGAAACAACCCTTGGCCATTACGCAACATATATTTTCATGGATTTATGTCATTCTCTTCTTCCTCCTCTCACTATTAGAAAAAAATCCCAAAGACTACATAACCCATGAACCCCCTAGGCTTGGATCCTTTGACCTGCAACAGGCTGCTGCCATGCTGGAACAAACAGTTATTTCAAATAAATAGGGTCATAGATAAATTGGTCATTATCTACACCATCAGTTGGCCACCCTGAACAGTGCAAATAATCACAATTGTTTTGATTTGTTTTGCAGAGTCTCAAAAAGGTCCGCCTGGTGTTTGCCACTGCAGGCATGTGGGAAACAATAAAAGAGTCTTTAAAACTTTGAGGTTGTCTTGTGTTTTTGTCCATTACACTAGCTCACAGCATGGAACGGACGAGAGCTCCGTTACACTCTGTAAGAGCACAGCAATGAAGAACATTAAAACAATCAGGAAGAAAGAATCTACTGTGGTGTCAGTCTGCTCCTCCTCCTAGATCACAACCTGTCCCCATTTTCTGAGTGCTGATGATGTCATACAGTAACAGTGAGATTAGATATGTAGTAAGCTACTTCCATACTGATGGAGAAATTTGGTGGGGGAGGGAGAGGACTGTCGATTGTTAAGGGGTTTGAAGCTTTCTGTTTGTACACAGTTAGGGAGTAGTTTGAATTTGGGGCTTTTGCATAATTTGGAAGAAGCATAACTTTAAAATGTGCAATAAAAACCTGATTTAAAAGCTATTTCCACATCCTTTTGTGCTGAGGCCTTTGAAAATCTTAGCTGAAAGAATGAACTTAAATAGAATGAACACTTAATTAGAAGGCTACCTATGTAAGGACAACATAACACATGCATAATCAATGAAATAATGCATTTCTCAGGCAATACTTGAGTATTTATCAAAGCTTATACCAATATTAGCAAGATACTATAAACTAAAGTGAATGATTTTATTAGCATAAGTGTTTTGTAATTTAACTCATGTGGCACCATGTAGAACCAACACAAGCTTCTGAACTACACCTTCCGTCTAAGTTCCATTACTTGTGAAAGAGGTTTCCTAACAGTGTTATAAATAAAACAAATGTCCTTCACTTTATTTAAAGGTCCCTTTTGTCATTGCAATGTCATTTGCTTCACAGAGAATCTTATGTCATCTTTTGGTTACTACCAATAGCTGGTCATAAGTATTCAAATAAATCTGCATAAAAATGGTATTCCTTATGCATGTGTTACGTAGTCCCTATGTAGGTAACCTTTAAATAACATACTACTTAACAAACTAATGTCAGGCTGTGCTTCTAGAAATGTTCTTATATGTACCCACTAAATAAACTCAGGGCAGGTAAACATTTGTAAACCTTAAGAAAGAGAAATATGATCTTCAGTGAGATGAAGACAAACAACTCCCCTTGTGAAACAAATGTGATTCTGCATGTGAAATGTTTTTGTACAGTGTAGCTGGGTTTCCTGTCACTGTGGGCTGCATGGCGCAGTAGTAGAGTGCAGAGTCTGATACTGTAGCAGAGGAGATCACCAGATCAACCGTCTTACTCTGTTTATTAAGTGAGATGGACAATCGCTCAAGTGTTTCAGCCTTAGTTATGTGTTGAGTGGTTTCATCAACCAGGAGCAGGAACTCTGGTCTTGATCCAGGCTTTTGCTGATACCAGTGGAGACTGTAAACATTTCCACCATATGTGCAGGACAGTGTGGCGTTGCTGCCTTCACTCACTAACATGCTGGTTTGGTTCTGTTTGATGATGTCAGCAGTTTCTCCTGTAAAAAAAAGCACAGAAATATTCAAAACTTTGACACATTAAAAAGACATAGATTCTCTTATATAAGTGTAATCCCTTAAAATATGATGTGTGTCACTGATGACTCACCAAAACTGGAAACAGCCATGAAAACAGAGAAGAAGAGCAGCATGATTGTTCAGATCTCCAGCATTAGACATTCATGGCTGTGTTGTCTCTCTGTTCTTATGTGTTCTGTATCTTCCCACTTGTAGCTCCACCCACTCCTAGTTCACAGTGAAGCTCATGCTTCTCAACTCTGATCTCATTTCATCTGATCATGCAGTGATTGGCTGGTAAACAGAACAACATCTAAATCTCCTGTGGAGATCAATGAATTTTTCACAGTCACTGTGTTAAAAGACTAACACAGGGCATCAACGTACAGCAGTAATATATACAGTACAGAGCAGCTCGGAGACAAAGAGAATCAGCAGAAGGAATCAATAAAATGACTCAGTGACTCTTTTACACCAAATCATTAAACACTACTGTACAGGTTTCATGTTGACCAGTGATGGAAAATACAGGTACTGCAATAATAAAGCAATAGAAAAAGCAGAACATTAATACACTCATTCAATTACACTTTGAAGAGAAAAAGTACAATTTATATTTCTTACATTTTTACATTTACACCTTTAAAACACTCAAAATATTAAAAACCACAACAGCTTTTTTTAAACCTTCAGCTAATATATCAGATTTTTAAAATGTAATAATAATTGATATTGTATAAATAAAGCCAGTCCAAATATAAGTATGATATGAACTGCACACAACTCTCACAACTGATAATTCTACCTTGTTCAAGAACCAGTACCAGGTAATATTATTATCTTATGAGTGTACAATTGTTGTAAGCCATGTTTATCAGTCATCCCTGCAGTGAGTTTTTGTACAGTGTAGCTGGGTTTCCTGAGGGCTCCAGAGCACAATAGTAGAGTGCCGAGTCTGATAATTTAGCAGAGGAGATCAACAGATTCACTATTTTCTTCTCCACCTTAGCAAGATGCCAGGTGGTGGAGAACCCCACACGCTCCCTAATTCATCTGTATACAGGAGAGATTCCAGTTTAGATGAGGGATACTGGTGATACCAATGAATGTACACATTGCTGCTGCTGTAGCTGCAGGAGAGTGAAACAGGTTCACCCACTAAAACTTGCATTTCAGTTTCCAATGGATTGATTGAATAAACTCCACCTGATGTAAAAGAAAAAAAAAAAAACATTGAAAAATCAAACCCAGTCACTGCGTTTAAGACTGAATAAGGACTGGAAAAAAATTCTGAATTTCTTTTGCTATTTTATGTGCATTTTATCCTCACTCACCTACAAACATTATTAAAATAAAATTTGGCAAAGAAGACCCAGAACTTTAAAATATGAAATATGAATGGGAAAATACTTCAGTTAGATTTTACTCATGAGAATTTCATAGGGTGCCAACACTTATGGCACACATAGATTTGAGAAAAACATTTATTCCATTATTAACTTTATCTGTTCTTTCAATCATTGTACTTCAAATAAAGATAAGATTTTTGTTCATTTTCTAAGGATGGATATCAAGACAAACAATAACGATTTTTTTTTTTTTTGGTTTTGCTTATGATTAAAATAAGTTAGACTGCCCTTTTACTCAAAGGCAGCTTTCTTCTGTTTCCTAAACCTTTGTATTAGACAAACTGCAGATCACTTTAATTTCATAATACATAGTTGATGTAATATATATGTTTAACACAATTTGACTGTCTGTTGCTCTATTTTTGTACAACCCCATGCCCAAAAAAAAAAGTTGGATGCTGTGCGATGTGTAAAGACAGAATGCAACTTCATCAGAGAAGAACGGAAACTGTGACACAGGCAAAATTTGACAGAATAAATACTAAAGATTGATGTTACACTATATTTCCAGAAGTATTCGCTTGTCTGCCTTCACACACATATGAACTTGAGTGAAATCCCATTCTTAATCCATAGGGTTTAATATGATGTTGGCCCACCCTTTGCAGCTACAACAGCCTCAACTCTTCCGGGAAGGCTTTCCACAAGGTTTAAGTTTGGATTTAAGGCCTGGCTCGCGCTCTCCACTCTAATTCATCCCTACCGGGTTGAGGTCAGGACTGCAATAAAGTTCTTCCACACCAAACTCGCTCAGCCAAGTCTTTATGGACCTTGCTTTGTGCACTGGTGAACACCTGAATTCAATTATTTGAATGGGTTAGTGAATACTTTTGGCAGTATAATGTATCTAACAATGTTAATTATGGGAGTGCTTCAATAATATAAGATTATTTAACTTACTTCTAGACTAGGTTATTCAAGTTTCTTTATACGTTGTCAGATAATTTAGCTTGTTCTGTGAAATGATGCTGATAATTTTGTTTATTTTAAGAAATAATGCTTGAAAGGATTGAAAAGATCATTACATAATGTAGATCTTCTTGTATTTATTTTTGTAGCTTAACCAAATGTCAAACTAACAGCTAATAAAAAACCAGGCCGTCCTTGTGTGGCATAAATCAGTTATGATAAGGGAGTATCTCTGCACCCCTGATATTGAATTGCATTGTGTGTTACTCTGACCATTTTACTTCCCCAGGAGTTCCCACAGATGCCCTTTACAGTGGTTTATAATTTCCCCAAAGCACAAGAGGCAATATATCATCTTAACCAGAGGTTTAAATAATTTCCTGAGCTGCACCAAAGCTTATATTAGATCATTTTAATAACTGTTCTTTGCATAAATGTCTGGACAACTATTGTCAACATATAAACTTCCACACTAGGTAAAAAAGACTTTGGACATGTGATATGCCACTGTTAAATGTGCTTCCCCTTCGCCTTTGTTGGATAGATCAGATCACATTATGGCCTACTCTCTTAAATAATGGTTCTTCAAGAGTTCTTCAGTGAAGATAATGGTTCAATACACAATCCTCTTCCCAAAATGAAAAAAGACAACATTTCAAATGTTGAAACTGAGAAATTGTATTATTTTTTGGGGAAATATATGCCTGGTTTGAATTTGATGCTGGCAACATGCTTCAAAACATTTTGAAACACTTAGGATGGGGCATGTTTACCACTGTCACGATTGGCCCCTCCCAGTCCTGTCCATGTGTTTGTGTTGTGTTTTAGTCTAGTCCATGTAAACAAGGGCTATAAAATAAAATAAACAAGGGCTTCCCTGAAAAAATCTCATCTGAATGGCAGCAGATATATGTATATATTGTATGTATATATACAAACGTATATATTCTTTAGCGTTAATGGCACCTTAACAGATGTGCATGTCACCCCTAACATATGCACTAATGCCGCCCTATGTCATCATGATTACTGGCTTTTGAACTGTACACTGATAACAATCTGAGTGGTGTTTAGCCCGGAGGACAAAGTGTCCATGATTTCCAAAAAGAATTTCAAATTTTGGCTCGTTGGATGACAGGACACTTTTCCACTTCAGTTCAGTCCATTTTAAATGACCCAGAGAAGGTGGCAGCATTTCTGGATCCTGTTTCTGTACAGTTTCTTCTTTTCGTTTTAGAGTATAAGTGAGTATTTGTGGATGCAGCGGCAAACTGTTTTCACAGACACCCGACGTGCTACCCTGGGCTCAAGGAGGACGCTGGAGGCAGGGCTCAGGGTTGCAGCAGCCATTACTTTAGTTAACCCAAACCAATGCTACATTAAGCTGGCCACTTTTCTTTGGCTTAAGCTAGGTATACTTTTCAGACTGTTCCTCAAGCTTTTCAGCTCTTCAGCCTCTTGCTGCTGCTGCTCGTCCCTATCTCTTGCTCTGTTCCCTCTCAGCTCTTTTTAAAAGGCACCCAAGCCGAGAGGGAATAAAGCTCGTCACCGCCTCCAGCTCGCAGCTCGGCCACCTGGATCGAATGTGAGGTGTAGTGAAGTGGCCACGCTGCATAACTGGGGGTGGGGAGCTCGGGACATTGCCCTCATGGCTGACACAGTGTCCTCCTCCTCCTCCTCTCACTGTCACTTTCATGACTTGCGTCCGTTGTGGGAGCTCGCCCCCTCCACACTTGCGACTCTCTCCCTGCCATCCTTGCCGAGGTTCGTAGCCACTGGGTCCCGACGATGATGGCCCATTGCCAATTAACCACCAGCTCTGCAACCGTTTGTTGCACATGTGTCACCTCATATTTCAACCCAAGGGAAACAAGAAGTCAAAGCTGACCATTTTAGTGTTCCTAGTTGCTCAGGTGAACTTAAAATATGACTGGGTCAGGTAGATTTTGCTCATGAGAATTTTTAAGGGTGCCAACACTTATGGCACAAAAATGTTATTTATGGAATAAAACCATTTATTTTATGACTAACTTTATGCCTTTGCTTTCAGTCATTGTACATTTAAGATTTTTGTTCATTTGTTAAAGACGGATCTCAAGATAAACAATAAAGAATATTTTACAGCCGGTTTTGTTTATGGTTACTATGGGTGCCAATATTTATGGACTACTCTGTATGTCACAAACCAGATTTAGCAAAAAAAAAAAAAGAAATGCTTTGCTTCATGGGCACATATGGATCATTCTAATAAACTGGTTCAAACCAGTGGTATGTAGTTTGAAACCACATTTTAGACTTTTAACTGACTTGGACTTCAAAATAAAATACTTTTTATTTAAATGCTTTAAATAATCTGCTACCTTAATTATGTTTGTTTAAATATTTTTTAAAAAGCATTTAACTTTCCATTATGTCACTACTTACATGCACTTGAAACTTTACCAAAACCATAAGTGACCGTGCCAGTAGCTAATTTTGAGCATATTAAGTGGCCTGTCCGTGTTTATAAATGAAGAAAACCCAATATATGAATGCAGAGTATTATGCTGCTATGCTGCAGGATGACATGTTTCTTACAGTGTAGCTGGTTTCCTGCCACTGTGAGGCTCAGAGCACAGGAGCAGAGTGCAGAGTCTGATAGTGAAGCAGAGGAGATCAACAGATTCACTATTTTTATCAATCATTTGTGGAAAACATGAGGTAGTATGTGTCACAGCTTTTAAAGCTGGAGTGATCATCACTGAAAATGCTGATCTGGATCCAGGATACTGATGACACCACTGCAGACATCTCACAGTACCATCATACGTATATTTACAGGACAGAGTAACTGTCTCATTTTCAAGAGCATGAAAATGCATTTTGTTCTCCATGGGTGCTGTTGACTGTACAGCACAGTCACCTGTGGAGAAATACAAAAATCATAATGGCATGGCGTCAATATTGTATTAAAAACAAGGTGAACTGTTGTATAAACCAGAATAAAATGGATATAACAGTATGTTGTATAAAACAGAATCGGCAAATTACCCCAACTAAACAGAGAAGCAAGATTTAACCGTATCCTATCCTACTGTTCAAGCATGTAAAGACGCCTCCTACATTTGTCAGTGGATCTGTTAAAAGAACAGAGGAATGTGGAGTGGGAGAATTGAAATTAAAATTCCAATCCAATTATTAGAATCCAATTCCAATTAAAAATATATTTCTTTCTTTTGGGCTGTGTGCTCCTTTCCCTTTGTTAGTCTGATGTGCATGTGGTTACACTTATATATAATTGTATGTAATTTCCAAAAATGATGTCCCTTTTTGCATTAGACACTCGTGAGCAGGCGACATCCTCTTGCAGGTAAGGCTTAGCTCGCCTATAGACAAGCTAATTCCTACAGATTGCAGAATATATGAGCTTGAGGGGAAATTATGTGACTGCAAACAGCACACAGGATTTTCCTAACCTTTAGTATTACACAATCTGTTCCTGTTCTTCCTGCTCTTCAATGGTCAGGACCCCACACAGGACCACCATCATTTGGGTGGTGAATCATCCTCAGCTCTCCAGCAACACTGACAAGGCAGCATGTGGTTCACATACAGCACTACAGTGCTACTGGAGTGTCCACTCACTGTCCACTCTATTAGTCGCTACTACCTTGTTGGTCCAACTTATGAATATGATATTCAGTCCTTATGCATATGTTATGTAGTCCTTATGTAGGTGACCTTCAAATAAAGTGTTACCAAATAAACTAATGTCAGGCTGTGGTTCCAGAAATGTTCTTGTATGTAGTCACTAATTACATTCAGGGCATGTAAACATTTGTAAGCCTTAAAAAAGAGAAATATGATCTTCAGTGAGATGAAGACAAACAGCTCCCCCTTGTGAAACACATGTGACTCTGCTTGAGTGATGCAAAATATTTTTGTACAGTGTAGCTGGGTTTCCTGTCACTGTGGGCTGCATGGCGCAGTAGTAGAGTTCAGAGTCTGACACAGCAGCAGAGGAGATGATCAGATCCACTGTTTTGTTATTTTCTGTAACATTCAGTCGTGGGAAAGGTGGAGTTGCATGGCTCACAGCTTTTGATGCTGGATATATCATCAGTAAATACTCTGGTCTGGATCCAGGATGCTGACGATACCAGTGCAGATAGTTCCCAGTACCACTAGATTCATACTTGCAGGAGAGAGTAACTGTCTCATCTTCATGAACATGAACCAGCACTTTGTTGTCCAGTGGTGCTATTGACTGTGAAACACAGCTCTCTGTGAAGAAATACAAAGTCCAGCCAATGTTTCATCCATTTCTTCATCTTTAAAAATTGTTATTGACAAAAATTTGCTCATTTCTGACATACCACACACACACACACACACACACACACACACACACACACACACACACACACACACACACACACACACACACACACACACACACATGTGTCAATCACAAAAAACATTAAAATCAGTTTCACATAGTTATAAAGGTAGTTAATAACACACCTAGCATGATGATAAAGACAGTCAGAGAGCACAGAAACATCATGGTGGTTCCAGTGTTCAGATAATGAGGAGAGATGTGATGCTACTGTTCAAGCATGTAAAGACTCCTCCTACATTTGTCAGTGAATCTGTTAGAAGAACAGAGAATATAGAGGAGGAGAATAACACAGTTCTCTAATCTCCCAGATATTAAAGTTATGATTGTATATTTTTTGTTATGGTTTCCAGTTGTAACTGATTTTGTAGTTTCACTCTGTGTTGTGTTTACTTTGTTACTGTGATCTTCATGTGATTAAACTCACAGAAGTTCCAATTTTAATACAAATAAGATGCAAAAAACATACAAACAAAATTCAACACATGTAATCTGGGCTCCCTTCAGAAAATCATTGTATATGTATTTATATGGACCTCCTGACTGAATTAAACTGCAGTCCTACAATAACAGACAAACAATAAACTATTCAAATAATATGTAAATATTCAGACCAGCCCTGTGATGGATTGACAACCTGTCTAGGGTGTTTTCTGCAAAGCCTTGTTTTAGCCACACCCCTGCATTTTAGATCAGGAAATGAGACTGCATCCCTGTCCCTCATGACCATTGCTGACCCTAATGCTGAGCCATTAGATTCCTTTGTTTTGAAGTAAATTCGTCCCAATGTCTAAAAATCAGTGTGGAAGATGAAGAATTGTGACTACTGAAACACATGTTCTGTTTTGTGTTTTAATAAAAATATTATGATATTATGTGAGCAGCTGTTCAGAGCTGTGTTCACTAGTCAGTAAACAGTCATAGCAGTGTTATGACTGGTATGGTAGTGACATATTTAATGATTTCTTTTCCTAAAATAAACATTATTAATATATAGTGTAACTTTAAACAAAAGGATTTTACTCCGATGTCCAGCTCAGTTAAAAGTTTGCAACGCGTTTTAAACTCTGAAAAATGCAAAGCATCATCCTGCAGTGAGTTTTTTGTACAGTGTAGCTGGGTTTTCTGTCACTGTGGGCTGCAGGGCACAGTAGTAGAGTGCAGAGTCTGATATTGCAGCAGAGGAGATTGTCAGATTCACTATATTTGCCTGTTCTGTAACATTCAGGTGTGGGAAGGGTGGGGTTGCATGGCTCACAGCTTTTGTTGTTGGAAATATCATCAGTAAATACTCTGGTCTGGATCCAGGATACTGACGATACCACTGCAGATAGTTGCTAGTAGCAGTAGATTCATAATTGCAGGAGAGAGTAACTGTCTCATCTTCAAGAGCATGAATTTTGTTCTCCAGTGGTTCTATTGACTGAGCAGCACATTTTTCTGTGAAGAAATAATAATCACATTTTTTTTTCAGATGGATTCCCACTCGATCAAACTTTCCATACACATACACCAAACCAAACTGAATAACAGAAAACATTTAAGTTCAGTGAATTACACTCACCTAGCATGATGATGAAGACAGTCAGAGAGCACAGAAACATCATGGTGGTTCCAGTGTTCAGATAATGAGGAGAGACTTGGTGCTACTGTTCAAGCATGTAAAGACTCCTCCTACATTTGTCAGTGGATCTGTTAGAAGAACTCTCTGGGAAAATAGTCACATTCGCTAACCTGTTGCACCTGTGATGTTTGTCATGTGTCTGGCTGTAGTTTAGTATATAAGTTCGGCCTTTAGCTTATAGTATTTGTGAGGTGTTGCTTCTCTTTGCAGAGCTACTAAGCAATTCTGTCTTTATTTTGTCTTCTGTGTTTCTTGACTGCTTGATAGTGTTTGGTATGTTTGTCTTGATAGTGTTTGGTATGTTTGTCTTCTTCTGTATTTTGTCCACTTGGGACTTGACCACCACCTGTCTATTCACTTATTTTTTATCACAAGCATCTAACTGGTTCTGTTCAGATATATTCATCATGTCATGTATGTGTCCACTCACCAAGACAAATCCTTTCAAAACGTGTTGAAATAAAGTGATCAGGAGCACAAGCAGCATCTTTAACTGAGGAGAGGCGCTGATGACGAGTGGTTAGTAGGACACGGGCCCTTCTGCTCTTGTCACTGTGCTTCATCTCCCTTGCAGGTTTGATTAAAGGTGTGTTCAGCCAGACATGCAAGGGCATGTTATTCCATAAAGTATGACTGACCCTCCAGCTTATCTTTTGGTTTGCTTATAGAGCTAAGTCTGTTGATGATGTCATAAATTTGCCTCTGTATTACATCCTGCAGCACATGGATGGTGCTCTCTCCTAGCAGCATCTGTGTTCCTCAAGGAATTTGGGCAGAGTCAGGCACTGCATGTCTGGAATTCCCCATCTCCATTTGATTCTTTAAACTGCTGCACATGCGCTTTATGACACGCCCACTAATGCACAAAACCACTGTATTCGCTGTCATTTTGCGTAAGAACCTTTACTATAGTCAGTGCACGTATGCACTCTAACTTCTCACTATATATATATATATATATATATATATATATATATATATATATATATACACACACACAACCCCAATTCCAATGAAGTTGGGACGTTGTGTGAAACAAATAAAAACAGAATATGATGATTTGCAAATCCTTTTCAATCTATATTCAATTGAATACACTACAAAGACAAGATATTTAATGTTCAAACGGATAAACTTTATAGTTTTTTGCAAATATTCACTCATGTTGATTTTGATGCCTGCAACACTTTCCAAAGAAGTTGGGACACGGGCAAATTTACCACTGTGTTACATCACCTTTCCTTTTAACAACACTCAATAAGTGTTTGGGAACTGAGGACACTAATTGTTGAAGCTTTGGAGGTGGAATTCTTTCCCATTCTTGCTTGATGTACAACTTCAATTGTTCAACAGTCCGGGGTCTCCGTTGTCGTATTTTGCACTTCATATGGCGCCACACATTTTGAATGGGAGACAGGTCTGGATTTCAGGTAGGCCAGTCTAGTACCCGCACTCTTTTACTACGAAGCCACGTTGTTATAACGTGCAGAATGTGGCTTGGCATTGTCTTGCTGGAATAAGCAGGGACGTCCCTGAAATAGACGTTGCTTGGATGGCAGCATATGTTGCTCCAAAACCTGTATGTACCTTTCAGCACTAATGGTGCCTTCACAGATGTGCAAGTTACCCATGCCATGGGCACTAACACACCCCCACACCATCAGAGATGCTGGCTTTTAAACTTTGCACTGATAACAATCTGGACAGTCCTTTTCCTCTTAGTCCATGATTTCCAAAAACAATTTGAAATGTGGACTCGTCAGACCACAGGACACTTTTCCACTTTGCGTCAGTTATTTAGGACAAATGAAGTTCTTACTAGTACTATCAGTACTACTACTACTGCTTCAACCACTGGTCTTTTAGACTGATATTGGCAGCGATGTGATGTAAACCCGAGGGAATTCTTATGGAGCTGAATAGACAATGTTGTCTAAAGGCAGAGTAGCTGTTGCATGAGATGCTGCGCACTTGCACTCACCCCCATTCTCTTCAGACTGAAATTAATGGAGATGACAGTTCACAGGGTTATTTGCAATGTATAGTAGCACCTGATGTGATCTGAACTCATGACCTCAAATTTATTAGCCACATTTTCTGTGGATTTGGCTGAGTAAGAGAGCAACACCTGACAGGAAACCCAATGCAAAACCACATCACCTCATCACTCAGTCAGTTTTTGTACAGTGATGCTGGGTTTCTTGTCACTGTGGGAGCTTCTGCACAGTAGTAGAGTGCAGAGTCTGATAATTTAGCAGAGGAAATCTCCAGATCCACTCTTTTGTTCTCCACCTTAGCAGAGAAGCCAGGTGGTGGAGAACCACTCACACTCCCTGATTCAGTTACACGGAGGAGAAAGTCCAGTTTAGAGGGATATTGGCGATACCAATAAAGGTAAACATTGCTGCTGCTGTAACTGCAGGAGAGGGAAACACTGTCACCCACTGAAACCTGCTTTTCAGTTTCCACTGGATTGATTGAATAAACTCCACCTGATATAAAAGAGAAAAACATTTAAAAATCAAACCCAGTCACTGCGTTTAAAACGACTAAAAGATGTTTCAGTTCTTTTTCTATGTTGTTTTTGAGTAATAAAATGCGGTGTTATAAACTCTACCTAAAATTGTAGCATTTATAGTTTATGCATTTTATACTCACTTACCTACAAGCATTATTAAAATAAAATTAGTAAATGGCTGCATGATATCATCTGTGTTTAGTGACAGCACTAAATGACAAAGAAAGAAACTGAGGAAGGAAGCATGTTCAGTAGAGCCAAGAGCTCCACCTCTCTGACTAATGCTTTCTGAGTGTTGATGATGTTAGGTGTGGTTAAATAATTCATTCAAAAGATTTTATTAAGACTCCTTTCAACAATTTCTGTCATCTGCTTACAAACATTTATATTGAGGCAAGCAAGCATTGACATGCCAGTGGACTGCTCATAGAGAGGAGGGTCAGTGAGTGTTCAGTGCTGAGAGAATCCATACAGTTGTACAGGCTTCATTTCTACTTGTGGATTAATAAATATCCCATCCCAGTTTGACAGAGTAAGCCTGGGTCTGTGTAGACCCTGGTCTATGAAGTTCTACCCATTGCTATGTCCCAACAGTGAAAAAAAAGCAAATCTGACAAAGGCATGAACGGGAATTGTGTTCTCCAGCGGTGCTACTGACTGTAAAGGAAGAACTCAAAAGCTAAAGACCATCTTAGAAAGCCATGAGTAAGATGTCTGTTCTTACAATTCATATTTAATATATATTCCCTGATTTGCGCAGCTCAGTAACATTTTATTGCATATCATTACTGGATTCTTTTGTCTTTCTCTTAGTGATGGATGACTAAAGGGATTTGGCCTGTGTTTCACCTCATATTTCAACCTTAGTGAAACTGGACGTCTTGGCTGACCATTTTAGTTCTCCTAATTGCTCGGGTGAACTTTAAAGCATAAAGTATGAATAAAAATATAGTTCAGTTAGATTTCACTCATGAGAATTTCTAGGGGTGGCAACAATGGCAACAATTATGGTACAAATGGATTTGAGAAAATTTCATGCCCAATTTATGTTTCTTCTTTCAATCATTTTGCTTCAAATAAAGGTTAGATTTTTGTCCATTTCTGAATAAAAGATCAAAAAGACAAACAATAAAGAAAGTTTTTTACAGCCTGTTTTGTTTATGTTATGCCATTTCGTTATCTGCATTGCTATGTGTCCAGCAGTCTACAGCATTATAGGTTGGTGAATTAGCAGTTCTACATTAACTCCAGCGTTTGATACTATTTACTGTGAAAACTGTTTAGAACTACCTGTCCAGTTTATATCCTGCCTTCTGTCCGATGACAGTTGGGATAGGCTCCAGCATCCCCGGTATCTCTGAAGGAGAAGCAGCTTAGAAGACCACACATGACATGATGAAGAAACACTGTTGAGGTGATGGACATTCATTCTTGTTGTAAGATATAAAGGACTAAAACATTATAAGCAGCAGTTAAAATGATGAAATATGAGTGTCACTTATTTTATGTGCTGAGATGGACACTTAAGTTCAAATGTCCCCAAAGTTTCCCAAAATGTCACAATCCAGAAGCTATTTTTTCAACATGGTAGTATTTATTTTCAAAACAAAGGGTTTGGATTCCTCAACCAGGTAGTATTTGCTGACAGAATGAAGAAGACAGGCAATTATCTCAAGATACATGTGCTCTGCCACACAATGATTCTACAGGGAATATTAGCAAATATGCAGTTTGGTACATCTGGCTACAAGTTGGTAACCAGTCATCACCATTTCTAGGGGGATCATCCTAAAACATTGTCTGGCTTTTGTAGTAGTACAACTAAAGTTTATGGGTAATAGCAATTCCCATAAATATGAAACATCTGAATAGCAAGAGGGCAAAGAGACTACATCTGTGACACAGTCTATATGTAAAATGCTGATTAGTAAGTCAGTTCTGTAGTGTTAAAGCTCTACTGAAACATTTTGGTGATGCTGAAGCGCAGCGGTTAGAGAACTTCTTGGAGGACTAAAGATCAATGTTTATTGATTTACTTTCTGTGATCAAGCCAAATTGTTTGAAAAGAAAAATGATGAGATCTGATTAGTTAGAAGTTCTCTTACATGTTAAATATGGGAGAGCGTGTGTTTGGCATATTGTAACACAAGAATAGCTTGTGAATGACATTGTTTGTGCTTTAAGTTCATATTCACTACTTTGCAGTCACATCGATTTATAATACTGCAAATTAAGGCTGGTTTGTATTACAGACAATATCAAGAGTAAGATGACTTAAGGTGGTCAAATACTTGTAGAGGCCCATGATGTTCTGTTATGAAGTGCTGTTGCTTTTTGTTTGTGCCTCAAAAAGCGTAAAGCCAATGCATGAACGTATGGAAGCAGAGGTTCTGTGTTCTAGACTTTGTCTATTTAACAGCAAGCAATTCCATCTGGTGTAGTCATTTTTAATTAGGTCTGTTAGGTCAGGTCTATTCTGAAACAAATGTACCATGTGTTTAATTTGGGAGGACCAATAGCAGAGCTGCATGTTTGGCAGAGATGCTCCACTCATATTTTGGGCTTGAAAAGTTTGAGTACCTCGATACGTGTTTTTATATTGTTCCATACATATTTAGAAATATGGGTTTTGAGCCTTTGAAAAAATAAATATCAGGGAAGATAAATACATAATTCAGGTATGGGAGAGCTCTCATTTTAACCAGGTTAATTCTGCCAGAACATGAAGTAGGCAGATTGGCCCAATCAGCCAGATCTCCTTTTATTTTATTTATTATTGGTGGACAGCTTTCACTTATCAACTGGTTGAGTCAGTTTGATAAAAACAATAATTCAATATAATATTAGAACGAATATGTAAGTGCATTGCCACAGATTGATTTAGAATAATTTTGTAACCTGAAAGTTTACTGTACTGAATAATAATATTTAAGACAGTGGGCTTTGAGGTCTATGGATCTGTCAAGTCCAGCAACACATCATCAGCAATGAAGATACGCCATGATATATTAGTATTTGTTCTAGTAAATTAAGCCAAAGGATCTATTATTAATGTGTATAATAACACTGAAAGTGGGCAGCCTCTGTGCTCTTGTGTTATATACCAACATATCTTTAATAACAGGCATTAATATGGGACTCATCTCAGGCCAGGACACCTTATAGAAATCTAAAGGATGTCTATCCTGGCCTGGTGATCTACTGATTTAATGGCCTCCAACACCCCTTCAGGAGTGAAAGGAGAGTTCAAAATAGCACAGTCTGCTTCTGAAAGAGTGGGCAGAGGAATCACATATAGGTAAGATGTTGTCTCCTCAATTGAGTTTGAGCAATCAGATGTATTAAGCAATTTATAAAAGTTTCTAAGTAGATCATTGATCAAAAGGGGGTCAAAAGTCATAGACCTGGATGATATTTTTCTGGCCTTAATCCATCTTTCATTTTGCAATGTTTTCAACTGATATGCTAGAAGTTGACTTGGTAAAAGCTTTGTTTAGTAAGAAATCTAGGTTCATTTTTGAATCTGTATACTCCACATTAAGCCTTAGTTTTACGCTTGTTAGTAGGTTCCAGTTGGTTTGCGATGGTGCACCTCAGATTCAAGATCTGCCCTATTTCGTGCCTGTAATCTTACCTGCAATGATGTATAAGTAATGAAGTGACCTCTTAAAGTAGCCTTAAAAGCATCCCGTACGACTGCTGAAGTAGGGGAATGCTGGTTGTTCTGCCAGTACTGGGATATTTTCTCTCTGGTATATGAACATAACTATTCCATGTTCAATAATGAGGAGTTTAGCCTCTGGTAAATTGATCTCCATATAGACTGGGCAATGGTCTGACAATACAACAGGGCCTACAACTTCTCACCATATGTACATGGTTGAAAGCTACAAACAAACAGTCTAATCTAGAATATGAATTATGTTGATTGGAGTACAATATATAGTCCTTATCTGTGGGTGAAAGTATGTGTGTGAAGATTTTGGATTGGCCACTGGTGCTGAAGAAGATTTATCCAGACCCGCATTCAGTATGCAGTTAAAGTCGCCTGCTAAAAACCTGAGACTTTTACAATATAGACTGAATAGCAGAAGAAACAAAGACAATCTTCATTTGGAGCATGTATGTTTAAGATAGTAAGGTGCTGATCAAAGAAAAAGCCAAAATACAACCCCAATTACAAAAATATTGGCACGCTGTGTAAAAAATACATAAAAACTATATGTAGTGATCAGAAAATCATTTAAACCCTTTTTTTAATTGAAAATAGTACAACCCCAATTCCAATGAAGTTGGGACATTGTGTAAAACATAAATAAAAACAGAATACGATGATTTGCAAATCCTTTTCAACCTATATTCAATTGAATACACTACAAAGACAAGATATTTAATGTTCAAACAGATAAACTTTATTGTTTTTGGCAAATTTTCACTCATTTTGAATTTGATGACTGCAACACGTTCCAAAGAAGTTGGGACAGGGGCATGTTTACCACTGTGTTACATCACCTTTCCTTTTAACAACACTCAGTAAGCATTTGGGAACTGAGGACACTAATTGTTGAAGCTTTGGAGGTGGAATTCTTTCCCATTCTTGCTTGATGTACAACTTCAGTAGCTCAACAGTCCGGGGTCTCCGTTGTCGTATTTTGTGCTTCATAATGTGCCACACATTTTCAATGGGAGACAGGTCTGGACTGCAGGCAGGCCAGTCTAGTACCCACACTCTTTTACTATGAAGCCACGCTGTTGTAACACGTGCAGAATGTGGCTTGGCATTGTCCTGCTGAAATAAACAGGGACGTCCCTGAAAAAGACGTTGCTTGGATGGCAGCATATGTTGCTCCAAAACCTGTATGTACCTTTCAGCATTAATGGTGCCTTGACAGATGTGCAAGTTACCCCTGCCATGGGCACTAACACACCCCCACACCATCAGAGAGGCTGGCTTTTGAACTTTGCGCTGATAAAAATCCAGAGAGTCCTTTTCCTCTTTGGCCCGGAGGACACGACGTCCATGATTTCCAGATTCTCTGAATCTTTTGATGATATTATGGACTGTAGATGATGAAATCCCTAAATTCCTTGCAATTGCACGTTGAGAAACATTGTTCTCACCAATGTTGTTCTCAAAGTGATGACCTTCGCCCCATCCTTGCTTGTGAACGACTGAGCCTTTCAGGGATGCTCTCTTTATACCCAATCATGACACTGACCTGTTTCCAATTAACCTGTTCACCTGTGGAATGTTCCAAACAGGCGTTTTTTGAGCATTCCTCAACTTTCCCAGTCTTTTGTTGCCCCTATCCCAAATTCTTTGGAATGTGTTGCAGGCATCAAATTCAAAATGAGTGAATATTTGCAAAAAAAAACAAAGCTTAGTCATTTGAACATTAAATATCTTGTCTTTGTAGTGTATTCAAATGAATATAGGTTGATAATGATTTGCAAATCATCGTATTCTGTTTTTATTTATGTTTTACACAACATCCCAACTGTCCCAAATTTTCTGAAATGTGTTGTTGGCATTAGATCGAAATGGCCATATTTTTTTTTTCTTTTTTCAAAAAACAAGTTCTCAGTTTCAACATTTAGAGTGACATCTTTGTAATATTTTCAATTAAATACAGGGATTTATTGGTTGCATATCATTGCATTCTGTTTTTATTTGTATTTTACACAGCATCCCATTTTTGGAATAGGGTTGTATATCTACCTTCTGAGTCGTACTCTTCTTTTTCAATAATAAAGGGGATATTTTTACTTGCTAGGATAGCAGTACCTCTTCTACTGGACTTAACATCAGGATACTTCAAGAAATGTTCAAGACAAATAATAAATATCACAGTCTTTTGTTTTTCAGGGATTTGCCAGCATTGCCACAAAAATAATGATTTTTATTCAATATTTCACATATCAGACTAAACTAAATCCAGTTAAACAGGACTAAGTGCACTCTTTCAATTGAAAATTCAGTTGTTCACTGTTCTGTAAGCACTGATAATCTCCGCACAACTGCAACTCACAGACATCAACAGCTTTTTGCATAGAATGACAAATCATACCAGCATACTTTGATGTGAAATGCATACAGGTGGGCAGGTCTGTAGTTACAGGTTGTAAGTTGTATACAATATAATTTCTTTGTGACGTGACAGTTCAAGATCAAGTTCAATCAAGTTCAATATCAATATCAATTCAAACACAAATTTGAATGCAACACATTTGCTCTACTAGTTAAATGTTTTTTTTTTTTATGTGTTCATCTTTGTTTAGGCATCTGAGGTTCTTTCCTCTACTTTATGTAATTAAATGAAATTAAATATTTGAAACGATGTTGTTTTATATGATTATGTGGTGCATTATCATGTCAAATCAGACGTACTGTTGACAAAAATTAACAAAGGCATATGATGGCTGGAATGCAGTGAGAAGTAAGGAAAAGTTCTGAAAAAAAAAAGTTCTTTTTACTGTATTTATGTTTGTGCATTTATTACAGTGTAATAGAGTGTTATACCATCAAGGCACACTGTCTGCCAAAATAAAGAGCTTAAAGGTTTTGTACAGAGCTGTAGATAACTGGGAAATTAACCCCTTGCCAAATCAAAGCTTTATTACACACTTGTACAACCTAGGAAAAGCTCCATTAATGTGCATTGAAGTCCCTAAAGTCATGAATAACAAACATTCATATGTAATGAGCTTAGAATTTTAAGGATGTGGAGAAAAACCTCTCTTATAATTTAACACACAAACACCTGTTTTGCTTTAATTCACATCCAATTGACTGCAGCAACTACAGTGTTGAATGTTGTCTTTGTGGGTCAGTGACATCACAATAGGTGACCTTTTCACCTGATGGACCAGTAGTAGAACACTGTGATGTCATAATGGCTATGATACAGACAAATTCCACACGCACTGCGACTTCAAATCATTCTGTGTAGATGCACCAGAGAAGACCAGCAGCACAATGAGCTGCTTCTTGTTTTGGTGTTGCGGAGGCCGACAGTCTGACTCTGACACAGAGAATAAAGCAAATGAAGGTGAAGTGCAAATCAAGAGGAAGAAAAATTGGAGAACAAGAAAAATGAAGGGACAGCAGAAAAGAACAAAGACAACGGATGTAGAAAGAGCAGAGGAAAGCCAAGCAAGACAACAGCCAGCAGCTGGAGGGAAGGAGAGCAATGCTCCACACATCCCAGCAGGTTTTGAGTCTGGCAGCTTGGAGACTATTTCTTCTGTGATGTTGGAGAAGCTGAGAAATCCTCTACATGAGGACCTTCAGATTGAAGCTGAAGCTGAGCCCAAAGCCATAAAACCGCAAATGTACACAGACCTGGATGAAAAAGATGCAGATAACAACCAACCTCTGGGTAAGAAATGGACCTTAACATCTGCCAAAAAAAATCCCTACTCCATTTCTCTTCCTCTCTACACCATGATAGAACAGTTTGAATCCACCTCCAATGTTCCTGGCCTTGCTTCCTTTCCATCTGGTCTCCTGGACACATAGAATATCTACCTTCCTTCTCTCCATCATGTCTGCAAGCTCTCTGCCTTTACCAGTCATTGTCCCTATGTTCAGAGTCCCTACTCTAACCTCCACACTCCAGCCTTTCCTTCTCTCTCGCTGCCTTCTAACCCGACTTCCTCCTCTCCTCTTTGATGGTCTTCGACCTACAGTAGTCCAATTTCCACCGGCACCCTGCTGGTCAACAGCACCGGAGACGGTCGTTGTTAACCCGGGCCTCGACCGATCCGGTATGGCAATCATATTTGTGATCCGCATGATAGCTTTGGCACAAGTTTTACGCCGGATGCCCTTCCAGACGCAACCCTCACCATTTATCATTTATTATACCATTTATCTTGGGACCGGCACCAGAAGTATAGAAAGTACAACCCTAATGGCTGGTTTCTTCACTTTAGCTTTACTGCTGAGAAGAAATACTAACTATTGGTGATGTTTTTCCAAGAATTCATAAAAAACTATCTGACATTTTCTTTAAATTAGGATGTGAAGTGATGAATGTTACTGACACTGAGCCAGAAGCCCCAACACTCACCATGCAGACATATTCGGATGAGGTGGACACACCTAATGACCATCCTCTGGGTGAGTAGCGCAAATTAACACTAGATATCATGAAAAAAAAACAGTTGAACTCTGAAACTATTTTGTAAATGACCATTCACTCATTCACTGTGTACACGTACTGTGCCTTTAAGAGTCGCGAGTGGAATTGTGGTGGCAAAGCACGTTAGGAAAAGGTAGCCTTGTGCTCCTCACTCTGTCCTCCATGTTAGCAGATTTTCTACTACTGTAAGTTAGTTCTTATTTAGATGTTAAAGCTCTCAGAAATATAATTCTGTATTACTTAAGTGAATTCTTTGTTTCAGAGAGGTCAGCTAGCGAGTCCTTTGTTTTTTGTTCTCTGCTCACTACCATGTAATGGCTGCCAGCTCAAGCTTCAGCTTTAATAACAGCGGGGAATAAGGTTCAAGGCCTCTTCAGATATTGCACCCCTTGGTATGCGGAGTGAGGTATGCACCTAGCAGTATTTAAGTGTTTTGTAGAGTTGAGGTGTATGTTTTTTGTTCTGTCTAACTTATCGCAATAGCGCTAAACCCACCTGCTTTAAGGCACGTAGCTTGTATTGCTAGGTAAAAACGTTAAGCTTGTTATATATGAACTTGTGGAAATTATAAGCATGTATTTTTTGTATTTTCTGTATCTTATAGTTTTCACGGTGCTCGTGAGAGTGTTCAGCAAGCTGAATAAAATAAAGCACCCGTTTAGAGACTCTGCGTTGCTTCATGAAGCCAAGGGCTGCTACATATTTCATGTTAAAACAAGAAAACATGACATGAAAGGTGGATGTTGAACTGACTGAAGGTACCAAACATCCAACGCACACAACAAAGATCAAAGTCGAGGACCAGCACTAACTAATTACCAAGAACACTAAACTCTCTGAATCTGTAAATGCTAAGCTCCATAGAGATCAAGGGGGAAATGCTTGGTTCTTCATTTCTATAATTATTTATATTTATTTTGTGTTAAAGTAGAAGAGGAGATGTTTCAGGCGATGGACCCAGATGACCATCTGGACACAGAGATTGAATATCTGGGTAAGAAACAAATAAGAAACAAATACAATAACAAGTTACAATCACAGAGATATCACTTTAAAAATATTCATTTATAATGAAATACTGCAAGATATTTGTTCATTTGTCTAAAATAAAGCTGTTTACATGGTTGTTGATTTGTACCATGGTGATATTTAATTTTGTTAAAGCAGAAGACGAAACGACAGAGGCAACACTCACGGAAGTCGAAGCTATTAAAGAACTAATGCTCCTTTTCATTGAGAAGATCGAGGCCGAATCGCTGGGTAAGAATTAGAAATTAATCATACATAATAAACCTAAAATGCCACTGATTTAAAAAAGATATTGATTAATAAAGTTGTACTGAATAATAAATGCTTAATTAAACTGTTCACATGACATCCATGACATTTGTAGTATTACAGTCCTCCGGTGCTTAAGAAAGGCATCAGCTCCTTCACAGATTCCTTCACTTTACCATTACCACTATATTACAGAAATGTAATATTAGCTTTTGGGGATGTTTAATCAAGAATTTATGGAAAAGTCTGCTCCTGTATCTTTTAATCAGGATGTGACGTGATGAGCTCTGCAGATACTGAGGCTGAAGCCTCAACACACAACATGCAGACCCATCTGGATGAAACTGACCCATCTAATGACCAACTGCTGGGTGAGTAGAGCAAATGAACACTAGATATCATGAAGAACCAAAAGTTAAACTTTTAAAAATGTCAAGATAGGATTTAACATAACAATATCAGCACCTCCTCCTCCAAGAAACATCTTTAGCCTTCATCAACTAATACTACATAATATTGCATACATAATCCCAAATATCTAACTTACATCAGGATTTAATGACTGATTCTGTCTCTTGCATGAAAAGATGTGGAAAAGAACTCAAATGGCAAAGCAGTTTGGAACACCATTAAAGGTCTGATGGTAGATCTGCTTTATGATGTCCAGAGAACAGTTGACCAGAGTCTCGGTGAGTAAAAGAAACATAGATATTAAGAACATTAGAAGCTATACAGTTGCTAAGTCTTTCAAAATCTGAAGCAGGAAATGAGTCGCACAAGGACGCTGACATAGAAGTTGAGAATGATGACATAAACAAACTGACGGACACTCAGCTGGACGACACAAAGACTACTTTCAATCAAGCCCTTGGTACGTAAGACAAACCATAATATATTAAGAACGAAGAGGTTAAACTCTGACTAAGAAACCAAAAGACCTACTTCAAATGTCACACGAACATTCAAAAACTGAAATAATCAAATCTCTTTTTTATTGGAAAATCCGTTTTATTGCAGGAAAAGACGGGAATGACAGTTGATCCTGTACCCATTAAAAGTTGGGCTGATATGGTGGATAAGACTGAAGGAAACATCAACCAGACTGGTGAGTAAAATGTACAGATGCCACTGATCTGATACGGGTGTCTGTATCTGTAATTAAACAAATGTTAACAACTTTAATCATTGAAATATTAGGCACAAATTCTTCCAGGTTAGATTACTGGAGATGAGCTTTGGTGCTGATTTCTCTGATTTTCTTTCTACCAGCTGAAATTGAAGCATTGAAGAAAGACACTCCTGAGAATGAGACCAAAAGAGATAAAAAAAGAAGAACACCAGGAGAGGAACATGCGGCAAGGGTCGAAAAATAAATTACAAAAAGGACCAAGAAGAAAAAAAAGTCATGTAGATGAAGAGAACAGCATGACACCATCAAAAGACAGAGGCATCACATCAGTGGAGACATGAACTAGGATATGGAATGAGAAGAACACAGACAGAGAACTCAGCACCTGAAACTGATCCTCATCAGCAGAGGAGGGCACAGAGAAAGGAGGCGAGGCGAGAAACATATCATTGGACAAGAGAACATCTGTAGAAGATCCTACAAGCCCCTCCTGAGGAAAAGAGTGCTCCACAGAAAGACATCAGTTAGAAGGGAGAAGTGACTACGGCTAAAATCAGGCAGAGAGACAGAGGAACCCATTCGGTCGGACGCAGAACTGATGACTATGGCTGGAGATGAGCTGCCCAGTGCTGGAAGACAGAATCCAGATTCCAGAGGAGAGACGCTCCACAAACTCCTTCATGCAACGGAGGATGTGTGAGCGAAAGAAGAATGAGAGGAAATCCTGCTCAGTCTGCTCCTGCATGCACACATTGACAGAAATGACTGGACACTGAAAACACCACACTGGTGGCAGCATGATGACCGCTCTGCATGATGACCCTGATGAAATACAGACTGCAGAGAGACACCAGAATAAGAAATGGAGGAATGGAAACAGGCAGTGGAAGAGTGGGAGAAGAACTGATGCTTAATACTGACCACTGAAGAAAACCTTTAGAGCAGCCTGAGAATTAAGTCAGTGGAGACATCAGCAAGGATTTGGAAAAAGAAGAACAGTCAGAGAACTCAGGAACCTGTGAAAGAGCACCTGAAACTGATCCTCATCAATAGAGGAGGGCACAGAGAAAGGAGGATAGGAGACAAATACGTTATTTGAAAGCAGGACATCTGCAACCTCTCCTGAGGAAAAGAGTGCTCCACAAAATGACTGCAGAAAGAACAGAGAAGAACACAGCTAGAGAAGTCCAAAATCTGTGAAAGAGCACCTGGAACTGTTCCTCATCAGCAGAGAAGAATATCCCTCCTGAGGAAAAGAGTGCTCCACAGAACGACTGCAGAAAAAACAGAGAAGAACACAGCTAGAGAACTCC
The DNA here is from genome assembly GCF_015220715.1 of Pygocentrus nattereri. Taxonomy (NCBI): domain Eukaryota; kingdom Metazoa; phylum Chordata; class Actinopteri; order Characiformes; family Serrasalmidae; genus Pygocentrus; species Pygocentrus nattereri. The sequence goes on along the minus strand of NC_051212.1, from coordinate 42,107,767 downwards.
CGAACCTGTGAAAGAGCACCTGAAACTGATCCTCATCAGCAGAGGAGAACATCCCTCCTGAGGAAAAGAGTGCTCCACAGAGAGCCATAATCATCACTCCACAGAGCTGATACAGACTTTTAACTCCACTTTTATGCTACAGCCAATCAAATACATCTCTTGGACAGCAGCCCCACTGGAGTGAAATAAGCAGTACAACACTTTTCAACCTCTAAAACCAATAAAAGTCTTTCAGAAGACTCTTTTGGAGCCTTTCATTAGTCAGGGTTTTGCTTTTCTAACGCAGTTTCAGCCATTTTATTGAATAATCTGAAGGCTGCAATCAATTCAGTGGAAAGTGTAAACTAGTGCCTACAAAGCGCAGTTACAGTACACAGAGTACTAAGTGGATGAGGAACAGGTGGATTCCACTATTCCACTCTGAGCTTCACTCAGGGATCCTCTACATTCCTGTGCTTGTTGATAAGGGTGGGCAATACGATAACATCTAGTGTTATTGTGATAATATTTGTCAAATTATGTTTTGAGATGTCAACTGTTTTCAGTTCTCATGACTCAAAAAATAACAGCAAATGGCCTTAATGGCATCCCCAATGTCCCATTCCTGGGACAGGACACTAGTGTTTATGTCACTAAGGTATGTAAAATAGGATCTGGGTCCCTGAGAAAGCTGACCATGACACTATCTAAGGCACTGAGAACACTGACTTTTGTTACATTGGTACCAAGGGTCCTGGTGGGGGTCAGTGGCAAAGTCAAACAGTGTGTGTCATCAGAATAAATTAAATGCCAAACACAACAGGTTCAGTTTGGGTTTTATTTTGTGTTTTGGTCAGTGAATGTAATCATGAGCCATAGGCAGTGAAGGACGTCACAGAAGTTGATTTTGGGTTGTGTAATACCGAGGTAGTGAGGAGTCGATACGATGGCGTTCATGGTTCCAGCAGTGTGGTTGGTAGTTCACGGGTCAATTCTATGGTATAGTGTTCCCAATTTAAATGTGCAGTATTTTTTTTGTTTACCCAAATGTGATCGGTTTTCCAGTCTAATTTAACATCTACATTTGAGTCTCAGCAGCCATGTATGCCGATAAAAATGCATTTGAGTAAGACGTATGACAGATGTTACATAAATAGTGTTCAAAGAAAAAGGAGAAAATGTGTACGTATGGGATTCAAGCAAAACCAGAATGGGGTTAGGAACAAATTTAGTTCTGAGCAAAAGTGTAAACAACAATTTGATTGAGTGTGTTCAGTGTTTAGACAGTGGCACTGTTTTCTAAGAACAGAGCACCAACACCACATGGAGCAAACTCTGTCCTCTATTAGTCTCCTACAAGCAAACGTTGAGTCACTTGAAAGAGAAAGAAAGATCTGTTGATCATCAGTAATACAAAGGAAAAGCAAGTGACCCACTTCACTAAGGAGGAGAGTCTCCTTCCAGTGACTGTGAAGGCCGTTTTGATCAAGCTGGTCTTGATCTGTTACAGAAACAGCTACAGGAGTAGTCAAAGGAGAAAGGTTGAAGTATGAGCCTTTGAGCCTGGCAGAGGAGTCCAAACTGCTGAAACAGTTTTATTGCATGGGAGCTGTTCTGACTGTGCAACCACTGAGGATGTGATAAGCAGTAAAGTTCGTGTTGCTCAATGAGCTGTGAGGTTCAGAGTAAAGTGAGTTTAGGGAAAGCTCAGTCCATATCAGTGGGTGGGGTCTTGTGCCCCAAAATGACAGGTAAACTTTTTTTAAGCTGATCCAGAAAGTCACTCAGTTTCTTGCCATTATCACAAAAATAGTGTGATTAAAATAGCAATAGCTGCTGTGGCAGCGCATTTATAGCCAATTACACATGAGCAGGACAATAGATGAATGGGAAAACTACTGTCAATCATTGTAAACCAGCTATTTAATAACTAGCCATGGTTAAAAGTTCAGCTGTTTAAGGCTGCTGAAATAGTGGTGGTGTATAGTTCACACACAGCATGACTGTTGGAGTTTTTAAACACTGTATCCACTCACTGTCCACTCTATTGGTCACTCCTACTTTGTTGGTCTGCATGGTAGTTGTAAAGCCAGACAGTAGCTCAACTGTTCCTGCACAGTTTGTGTTGGTCATCCTCTAGTTGTTCATCAGTGGTCACAGGACACTGCCCACAGGACACTGCAAAGAAGATGCTGTTGGCTGGATGTTTTTGGTTTGTAGGCTAGTTTCTGTCCAGCAGTGACAGTGAGGTGTTTAGAAATTTCAACAGTGCTGTAACTGATCCAGTCGTACCAGCACAACACACACTAACACCACTTAAATAATACCTGCTCTGTGGGCCCTGACCATTGAAGATCAGGGTAAAAGAGGGCTGACAAAGTATGCAGAGCAACAGATGGACTATTGAGCTGGACACAAGTGCTGCAGTATTGCTTCATGACTATAATATTCATGTTATGTTATTCCTTATGCATGTGTTTTATGTAGTCTCTATGTAGGTAACCTATAAATTAAGTGTGATTCTAGAAATGTTCTCACTGACTAAACTCAAGGCAGTTAACATTTGTAAACCTCAACAAAGAGAAATATGATTTTCAGTCAGATGAAGATAAACAGCTCCCCCTTGTGAAACAAATGTGATTCTGCATGTAAAATGTTTTTGTGCAGTGTAGCTGGGTTTCCTGTCACTGTGGGCTGCAGGGCGCAGTAGTAGAGCGCAGAGTCTGATACTTCAGCAGAGGAGATGTTCAGAGTCACTGTTTTGTTATTTTCTGTAATATCCAGTCGTGGAAAACGTGGAGTTGCATAATTAATAACATCTGATCCTGACAGTTTCATCAGTAAGTACTCTGGTCTGGATCCAGGATACTGACGATACCAGTGTAGATAGTTCCCAGTACCACTAGATTCATACTTGCAGGACAGAGTAATTGTCTCATCTTCACGAGCATGAACCAGCACTTTGTTGTCCAGTGGTCCTATTGACTGTGAAACACAGCTCTCTGTGAAGAAATAAAACATCCCAGTGTTTTAAACTAACTATCACTGACATTCTATAAACACACTATAAAGTTAAAAACAGAAAATAGACAAATATTTTTCACACAGTTATAACTGTAGTTAATAACACACCTAGCACGATGATGAAGACAGTCAGAGAGCAGAGAAACATCATGGTGGTTCCAGTGTTCAGATAATGAGGAGAGATGTGGTGCTACTGTTCAAGCATGTAAAGACTCCTCCTACATTTGTCAGTGGATCTGTTAGAAGAACTCTCTGTTAAAACCTGGTACACATGTGATGTTTGTCATGTGACCTGTAGTTTGGTATATAAGTTTGGCGTTTAGCCTAGAATATTTGTGAGGTATTGAGTCTCTCTGTAGAGTTACTGAGCAGTTCTGTCTGTTATTTTTACTGAACAGAACCAGCCAGAATCTCACAATGAAAAAAATAAGTGAATAGACAGGCAGTAGTGAAATCTAAAAACAACAAATTACAGAAAAAGAGAAACATAACAAAAACTATCAGGTAACCAGATCAGAAAGGGAAAGATGAAAAGGCCAAAAACACAGTCAGGATGTGTTTCACCACTGCCTGTCTATTCACTTATTTTTTTTCATTGTGAGCATCTGGCTGGTTCTGTTCAGTTATATTCAGTATGTTACTTGTCACATATGTGTCCACTCAACAAGACAAATTCCTTTCATGTTTAACATACTTGGTGAAATAAAGTCAAATCTTTCTGCTGGTGCTGTTTGAGGGATTTTGGGGCAGGGGCTGGTGACAAGTGGTTGTAAGTAAGGGTAATGTCCATCAGCCCTTGTTACTGTGCTTGATCTCCTTTACTGGTGTGATTAAAGGTGTCTTCAGCCACACATGCAAAGGTGTGTTGTCCCATAAAGTATGTGTTGTACCTCCTTTCTGTCCTATATTTTCTCCACCTTTGTAAACCAGGTGTAACATCTCAAAGGTGTGTTACTGGGGGACAGAATGGCAGCAGATATAGCGGCTAAATGGACACACACTTCTTCAACATGTACTGGTATGATGATCTCTGTTATCATACCAGTTCCTAAAAAGGAAAATATCTCCTGCCTGAATGGCCACAGATCGGTTGCCTTAACTTTTGTAGTTATGAAGTGTTTAAGTGTTTTTACTTCAGATTTCCTCAAAGTCATGGGTGATGACCCCAGGACCCTCTGCAGTTTAACTGCAGTTTGCATATAGCGCTAAATCTGTTGATGATGTCATCAATTTGCCTCTTTATTACATCTTACAGCACATGGATGGGCCTAACACTTATGCCCACGTACTGTTTGTAGACTTCAGCTCCGCTTTCAATATCATTAATTCCTGACCTTCTACTGGATAAACTGTAGCTGCTCAATGTCCCCCCATTTGTTTGTTCTTGAACTCACAACTTCTTATCCAACAGGAAACCCAGGGTGGGTGACCACATTTCTGACCCTATATATATATATATATATATATATATATATATATGCAATTTATTATTCTGATTCTGATCTTGAATAAATATTTATATTGGTTTCTTATGTTTATTTTACTTGGTTTGTCACTTCAGTTTCCTGTTGCAAATGCATAACCTCAATCATGCAAATCTAGATTAAACCTGCCCTCTTCTGGTAGATCGCTATCATTACATCTCTATTTGACTTGGGGATAACTTTTCAATTACATATGATGAAGGTCATTGGCAAACATTGTGTTGTTGGTGGTGGCAAATCAAAAGATCGTAGATGTAATTAATATATTTAACAATTTTATTTATGGAAGTGCTGCAATAATATAATATAATATAATATAATTAAATTCCTTCAGATATTCACCAAATTATTATGTATCTCATTTTTATTAATATTTTCTGGATTTACTGGCACTGTTGAGTATATCTTGTTCAGAGATTATTTTGTCCTGTTGGACTGGTGCCACACTTACCCGGATTATTATTATTATTTAGTATTAGTATTAGTAATAATAATATCTTATACATTAATAAATATGAATAATTTACCCATAATATCTACAAAACTCAAACAGAAAAAAGACAAGTAAACACAGGTAAAAATAAGAGAGCATAGACAGACTGAAGAGAACAACAAATTTGACAGTACTCTGCTGACCAGTGCTCAGTCCCTGAGGGGAAAGTTGTACAATCTGACACCAAATCTTCATCTAGTCTTTGTCTGTCTAGTGTAGTGAAGCCAGTCGAGTTCTGAACGGACCAGGAGTGTGTATCCTCATGTGGTGTAAATCATGTAAAGTACAGGAGCGTCTGTGTACCTCTGATATTATATGACATTGTGTGTTATTCTGATCATTTTACCTCTTGGGAGTTCCCACAGATGCTCTTTACAGTGGTTTATAATAGAAGGCATTACATCATCTTCCCCAGAGAATCATTTCTTGAGATTCACCAAAAATTCTATTATGTAATTACAATAACTGTTCTTTGCATAAATGTCTGCATAGTTATTGTCAACATAAGAACTTCAACAGTAAGAAAAAAAAAATGGACAAATCTTTGCTATTTTACGTTATTCTTGAATTGTTGGACTATTTTCCTTTGCAGTCTTTCACAGAGTGGTGAGCTGATCCCTATCTGACTCAGCATCTCTGAGATGCTCTTTTTACACCCAGTCATGTAACTGACCTGCTGTAAATGAACCTAATTAGGTGTGAGATGTTCCACCTGGTAGTTTTTGTTTCGACTTACACAACTTCACCAGGCTTTTGTTGCCCCTGTCCCAACTTTTCGCTGCCTTTCATTTCAAATGGACCTATAGTTTTCAAAAAACAATACAATTTCCGCAGTTCCAAGATTTGATGCATCATGTTGTCTTTTTACTATTTTCACTGAAATATAGGGTTTAAATGATTTTCCCATCATTACATTCTGTTTGTATTCACATGTTTGACAGCCTCACAACTTTATTGAAAACATGGTTAAAAGAGGATTTGCAGGGTGACCTCAATCCTGGATGACCAGAAGCTGCATCAATAGTTTAGAAGATATTTACAACACTAGATCTCTTAGCAAAGCAGTGAAAATTATGTGTGATCCAAGGCATCCTCTGCCTTTCAGCTGCTGTCTTACAGACTCAGTTTACTGTAACAAAGCACCACAGGACAACACATTACTGAACAAAAGTACTTAAGTATGTGTCTAAACCTCTCGGCAAGAAAAATGGACCAATATGCTCCAATGGTAAGCTTTAACTGGTCTTAACAACAAACCAATAAACAAATAGTTAAAGTAACTTTATAAAGGAAAACTTTCCCCTTTTATTTCTTTAAATGTTGAAGTCTTGTGTGTAAACTTGGGGACAACCTTTTACAGAAAGAACAGTCAGTATTTATACACTCAGCATCGATGCTTCAGACAGTTGACAAACATTGCCAAACTAGTTTGTGTTTAATATGAGACCAAACAATCTGTTTGTTTTAGCACAGTCCCCCCCTCCCAGGAGTCTACACTGTATTCTGCTCAGAGGGATTGCATAAGGAGGCTCACTTCTGTGTTTTAAATGCACTGTGGTTGATGTCATACTGTAAAATTCAGTGTTTACCTGTAATTGGTAAATTGTCTCAATATGTTGTGTTGTTACAACTGTTAGCAGTATTACTACTGCTTCAACCACTGGTCTCTTAGACTGATATTGGCAGTGATGTGATGTAAACCCGAGGGAATTCTCCTGGAGCTGAATAGACAATGTTGTCTAAAGGCAGAGTAGCTGTTGCATGAACTGCTGTGCCCTTGCACTCACCCTCATTCTCTTCAGACTGTTATTAGTGGAGATGAGAGCTCAGAGGGTTATTTGCAATGTATAGTAGCACCTGATGTGATCTGAACTCATGACCTCAAATTTATCAACCACATTTTCTGTGGATTTGGCTGAGTAAGAGAGCAACACCTGACAGGAAACCCAATGCAAAACCACATCACCTCATCACTCAGTCAGTTTTTGTACAGTGTACCTGGGTTCCTTGTCACTGTGGGCTCCAGAGCACAGTAGTAGAGTGCAGAGTCTGATAATTTAGTAGAGGAGATCTCCAGATCCACTTTTTTGTTCTCAACCTTAGCAGAGAAGCCAGGTGGTGGAGAACCACTCACACTCCCTGATTCAGTTATACGGAGGAGAAAGTCCAGTTTAGATGAGGGATATTGGCGATACCAGTGAATTCTGTACACATTGCTGCTACTGTATCTGCAGGAGAGGGAAACACTGTCACCCACTGAAACCTGCTTTTCAGTTTCCACTGGATTGATTGAATAAACTCCACCTGATATAAAAGAGAAAAACATTTAAAAATCAAACCCAGTCACTGCGTTTAAAACGACTAAAAGATGTTTCAGTTCTTTTTCTATGTTGTTTTTGAGTAATAAAATGCGGTGTTATAAACTCTACCTAAAATTGTAGCATTTATAGTTTATGCATTTTATACTCACTTACCTACAAGCATTATTAAAATAAAATTAGTAAATGGCTGCATGATATCATCTGTGTTTAGTGACAGCTCTACATGACAAAGAAAGAAACTGAGGAAGGAAGCATGATCAGTAGAGCCAAGAGCTCCACCTCTCTGACTAATGCTTTCTGAGTGTTGATGATGTTAGGTGTGGTTAAATAATTTATTCAAAAGATTTTATTACAACTCCTGTCAACAATTGTTTTCATCTGCTTGCAAATATTTAAATTGAGGCAAGCAAGCATTGACTTTTATGCTCATGCCAGTGGACTGCTCATAGAGAGGAGGGTCAGTGAGTGTTCAGTGCTGAGAGAATCCATACAGTTGTACAGGCTTCATTTCTACTTGTGGATTAATAAATATCCCATCCCAGTTTGACAGAGTAAGCCTGTACGCTATCTGTGTAGACCCTGGTCTATGAAGTTCTACCCATTGCTATGTCCCAACAGTGAAAAAAAGCAAATCTGACAAAGGCATGAACGTGAATTGTGCTCTCCAGCGGTGCTACTGACTGTAAAGCAAGAAATAAAAAGCTAAAGACCATCTTAGAAAGCCATGAGTAAGATGTCTGTTCTTACAATTCATATTTAATATATATTCCCTGATTTGCGCAGCTCAGTAACATTTTGTTGCATATCATTACTGGATTCTTTTGTCCATTCCTGAATAAAAGATCAGAAAGACGAACAATAAAGAAAGTTTTTTACAGCCTGTTTTGCCTGTTTTCTGTTCACCAAGGTTGCCAATATTTATGAACTGCACTGTGTATCACAGACCAGAATCAGCCAAACTGTTTTAAATCTGAAACCATATTTTGGTGGTGAAACCACACTTTGACTGTAGAATATAATGCTTTTGTTTTGAATAACCCAATATTTTAATTACGTTAATTTCATTTTAAAAAAGCATTGAAATTTCCATTTTGTCACTATTCACACGATGGTCACACATCTGAAACCTTACCAAATGTTTCTGTAGTGACTGTATCGGTATGTATGTGAGCATCAGAGCACAGTAGTAGAGTACAGAGTCTGATACTGCGGCAGATCATCAGTTTCAGTTTGTTCATTAAGTTGTGGAAAAGATGAGGTAGTATGTGTCACAGCTTTTAATGCTGGAGTGATCAAAATAAATGCTGGTCTGGATCCAGGATACTGATGACACCACTGCAGACTTCTCATGTTATTATTATACCAATGATTGCAGGACAGAGTAACTGTCTCATCTTCAAGAGCATAAATCTGCATTTTGTATTCCTGTGGTGCTGTTGACTGTGAAACACAGTTCCCTGTGAAGAAATACAAAAAAATCATAACGGCATGTCATCAGTATTGTGTAAAACATACTCAGATGAAGCACAGCACCACAAATAAACTGAAAAGCAAGGTTTAAAATGCCATAACAAGAAGTTCCCATAGATATAAACCTATTCCTCATACCTTTCATGATGATAAAGACAATCCGAGAGCACAGAAATATCATGGTGGTTCCAGTGTTCAGATAATGAGGAGACATTTGGTGCTGCTTTATATTTTTTCGCATGGTGTGTATGTGGTTACACTTATTTGTAATTATATGTAATTTCCTAAAATATCCCTCATTTGCATTAGACACTCATGAAAAGGTGACATCCTGCCTGTAGTCATAATTCATAAAGAATGCAGAACATAATATATCAGTTTTAGGGGAATCCTCTTACTGCAAACAGCACACAGTTTTATAAAGAAGTTTCTTAGACAGCCGTTTTATTCAAAGGCAGGTTTCAGACCTGTGTATTACCCAAACTGCAGATCACTGAAGATCAGCACAGTTTATCTACATGTTTAACAGAATTCAACTGTTCTGCTGTTCTGTGATAAAGCCCGGGCTTTAGTTTAGTCATGTGATGAATAACACAGCTGTGTAGAGTTAATATTCCAGTGATTGGGATCTTGGATAGGATGAGGAGAGATCTGGAGTCATATGACTTTGCTGAGGATTCTGGGAAGTGGAGTTTGCGAACTGGTAGCAGACGTGACACCTTCAAATGTAAGAACTTTTTCTTGCATCCTTCGGACCAATTTGACCCCAGCAATTTGAACCTCCAGGAAATATCAAGTTCTTGTTTTACCCTCCCCCATGTCTTGTGAACTATCAGAGGTTCTTGCACTAGTACAGGTATAATATTACATCATGGCTCTAAAGCAGAGGGATTATTTTTAAAGATCACAGAATTGCATGTTATAATGACCTTGATTATCACCCAAAACAGCTAAAACCAAATGTATAAAATGTTGATCTCTCATCGCTGTTGTCAGAACAAAACCTTGTATCTCCAAAATGATAACTTCTCAGGAGAAGGAAAATCCTACTTTACTTTTAATGTAAGTCAAAGGAACCAGACGTATTTCCAAGTCATTTTGGAGCATTTCTATTGGTCCGTTCATCATGAAATTCACAAACAATGTAAAGGGCAACAGGCATGTTCGAATTATCTCAAAAACAGAAAAACGACAAAAATGGAGATGCAAGTTTTTTTTCCAAGGGCATCGATATGCGTCATACAGTTAAAACAGCCTGGGGTCAAACAGACCCCAAAGAACACAGATGCATAAAAAATGTGTATAGGGCACCCATTAGGAAAAGTCATACATATGAAGCAAAAACAAACAAACAAACAAAAAAAAACAATTCTAGCATTTATTTAGAAACACTAAATGTGGTCAAATTGACCCCAAAGATAACAGGAGGGTTATACAATGTATCCACTCACTGTCTACTCTACTATCAGACACTCCTGCCTTGTTGGTCCACCTTGTAGATTTAAAGTCAGACAGTAGCTCAGGTATTGCTGCACAGTTTGAGATAGTTGTCCTCTAGTCCTTCATCAGTGGACACAGGATGCTGTCCACAGGATGCTGGGTATTTTTGGTTGGTGGACTATTCTCAAGGCTATCATTCCATCTATGTACAAGTACACAGTGGAGTGAAATTACGTTCCTCCAAGGGACAACACGGTGCAACATGGAAACAAATAAGCAGTACAGAGTGCAAGTGGCAGATGTAAGTGTGGAAAAAAACTACTAGAAACAAGAGACAACAAGAGACTAGAAACAAAATAATAAACACGAGAAATAAAACAGACATTAGACACAGTAAACAGACAGGACAGTGCAGCTCCGACACAACACTCATTCTGAGCATGAGGTAAGGTTGTGAAATAAGGTGCAAAGATTATTTAACATGTGATCTGTGAGTTCCTGAGGTAGGATATACACAGTCCTTGAGTAAAAAAAGTGCAAACACGGTATTAGCAGCAAGTTCCAGATCATCATTCTTAGTCCAGCAGTGAAAATGTTTATAAACTCCAGCAGCACTGCTGTGTCTGATCCACTCAGACCAGCACAACACACACTAACACACCACCACCATGACAGTGGCACTGCAATGCTGAGAATGATCCACCACCCAAATAGTACCTGCTCTGTGGTGGTCCTTTAGGTGTCCTGAACATGTAAGAACAGGGTAAAAGAGGGCTGACCGTTTGTACAGTGTTGTGAAGTAATGGAGCATCTTATGTCATCTTGTGGTTACAAGCATGAGCTGGTCATAAGTACTCGATTATTGCTTCATAAATATTATTCAGTGCTTATGCATGTGTTATGTAGTCTTTCCTTCAAATAAAGTGTTACCTAACAAACTAATGTCAGGCTGTGGTTCTAGAAATGTTCTTGTATGTACCCACTGATTAAACCCAGGGCAGGTAAACATTTGTAAAAGTCAACAAAGAGAAATTTGATCTTCAGTGAGATGAAGACAAACAGCTCCTCCTTGTGAAACAAATGTGATTCTGCATGTGAAATGTTTTTGTACAGTGTAGCTGGGTTTCCTGTCACTGTGGGCTCCATGGCGCAGTAGTAGAGTGCAGAGTCTGACACTTCAGCAGAGGAGATCAACAGATCAACCTTCATATCCTTTTTATTAAGTGAGATGGACAATCGCTCATCAAGTGTTTCAGCCTTAGTTATGTGTTGAGTGGATTCCATGATCAGCAGCAGGAACTCTAGTCTTGATCCAGGCTTTTGTTGATACCAGTGGAGACTGTAAACATCTCCACCATATGTGCAGGACAGTGTGGCGTTGCTGCCTTCACTCACTAACATGCTGGTTTGGTTCTGTTTGATGATGTCAGCAGTTTCACCTGTAAAGAAAAGCACAGGAATGTTCAAAACATAGACATTTTAAGACGTTGACACATTGAAAAGATGTAAATTCTCTTATTTAACTGTAATTCCTTAAAATATGATGTGTATCTTACTTACCAAAACTGGAAGCAGCCATGAAAACAGAGAAGAAGAGCAGCATGATTGTTCAGATCTCCAGCATTAGACATTCATGGCTGTGTTGTCTCTCTGTTCTTATGTGTTCTGTATCTTCCCACTTGTAGCTCCACCCACTCCTAGTTCACAATGAAGCTCATGCATCTCAACTCTGATCTCATTTCATCTGATCATGCAGTGATTGGCTGGTAAACTGAACAACATCAGTGGAGATGTGTGGATTTTCCACAGTCACTATGATAAAAGATGTACAGCAATAATACAGGTGTGTATAGAGGAGCTCATCAGATGTTTGAAACTATATGCTTGATATTGTTAAATAAAACTAATTCAAACAAATATGAGTGTAAAATGACCTGCCCATGTCTCTGATAATTCTACCTTGTGCAAGAACCAGTACCAGGTACCAAAGCAAAATGATATTACTGTTTATGTCCAAATAATTTAAAAGTCTGAAACATGTTTCATCTGAAAAATTCAAAGCATCATCCTGCAGTGAGTTTTTGTGCAGTGTAGCTGGGTTTCCTGTCACTGTGGACTTCATGGCACAGTAGTAGAGTGCAGAGTCTGATACTTCAGCAGAGGAGATGATCAGATTCACTGTTTTGTGATTTTCTGTAGTATTCAGTCGTGTGAAAGGTGGAGTTGCATAATTAACAATATTTGATGCTGGCAGTATCATCAGTAAATACTCTGGTCTGGATCCAAGATACTGATGATACCAGTGCAGATAGTTCCCATTACCACTAGATTTATATGTGCAGGAGAGAGTAACTGTCTCATCTTCACGAGCATGAACCAGCACTTTGTTGTCCAGTGGTCCTATTGACTGTGACACACAGCTCTCTGTGAAGAAATAAAGTTTCATTAATGGTGAATAATTTTCTTTTTAAATTTCTGTTTAAACAAACTAATCACTGATGTACCATAAACACACATCAATACAAAGTTAAAAACAGAAAAATATTTTTCACACAGTTATAACTGTAGTTAATAACACACACCTAGCATGATGATGAAGACAGTCAGAGAGCACAGAAACATCATGGTGGTTCCAGTGTTCAGATAATGAGGAGAGATGTGGTGCTACTGTTCAAGCATGTAAAGACTCCTCCTACATTTGTCAGTGGATCTGTTAACTCTCTGTTAAAACCTGGTACACATGTGATGTTTATCATGTGACTTGCTGTAGTTAATATAAGTTCGTATATAAGTTCTGCGTTTAGCCTAGAATATTTGTGAGGTATTGATTCTCTCTGTAGAGTTACTGAGCAGTTCTGTCTGTTATTTTACCTCCTGTGTTTCCTGACCGTGTTTTTGGCCTTTTCATCTTTCCCTTTCTGATCTGGTTGCCTGATAGTTTTTGTTATGTTTGTCTTTTTCTGTAATTTGTTGTTTTTAGATGTCACTACCGCCTGTCTATTCACTTATTTTTTTCATTGTGAGCATCTGGCTGGTTCTGTTCAGTTATATTCAGTATGTTACTTGTCACATATGTGTCCACTCAACAAGACAAATTCCTTTCAACAAGACAAGACAAATTCCTTTGTCAGATATTTGAGCTTGTTTTGTGAAACGATGCTGAAAAGAAATAATGCTGGGAATGATTGAAAAAGCCATTACACAATATTACTTATTGTGTCAGATATTCACAAAATGATTATTAATGTTATTGTTATTCACATTTTATATAGGGTTATCTATCAAGTATTCCTTGTTCAGAGACTATATTGTTGTTTTGTACTGGTGCCCCGCTTACTAGAATTACCATATTACAACTTCTTTCACCTCCAGACTGATATTGGCAGTGGTGTGACAAACACCAGAGGGAGTTTTTGTGGGTGGAGCTGAAGACACTGTGTTGTCTAAAGTCAGAGTTGTTGTTGCATGGTTTGTTGTGCCATTGCACTCACCACCATGCTCTTGATGATGATATTTCAGGGAGTAATGTATGTAATTTATGAGTAATGTATAGTAGCACCTGAAGTAGATCATTGCAAGAAAAGCCTCAAGTATCACAAAGCTGAAGGGGCTCTGTAATGGGATACAGACAATTTCTCCAAGTCAGTGTAGGAAACATTGGACAATTACAAGAAATGCCTTAAGGAAGTCCATCTATCCATCCATTTTCTAAGCCGCTTCTCCGCCAGGGTCGCGGGGGGATGCTGGAGCCTATCCCAGCGGTCATCAGGCAGAAGGCAGGATACACCCTGGACAGGTCGCCAGTCCATCACAGGGCAGACAGACAGACACAGACAGTCACTCACACATTCACACCTATGGGCAATGTAAAATGTCCAATTGGCCTGACTGCATGTCTTTGGATTGTGGGAGGAAACCGGTGGAAACCCACGCAGACACGGGGAGAACATGCAAACTCCACACAGAGAGGACCCTGGTCGCTCGACAGGGGAATTGAACCCAGGTCCTCCTCGCTGTGAGGCAACAGTGCTACCTACCACGCCACCATGCCGCCGTCTTAAGTAAGTGAATTCTACCAAAGTGGTAGATTTAGCATAAAGCAGAAGCAGCCCAGAACCCCAGTCCAAAATTAAATAGATCTCTGTTCTCTCTTTCCTTTTTAAGTACAAATATTATTTTATGATGTGGTTTGAACTCATGAACTCAAATTTACTGACCACATTTTCTGAATATTTGGCTGCGCAACACCTGCCAGGAAACCCAATACAAAACCACATCACCTCATCACACAGTCAGTTTTTGTACAGTGTTGCTGGGTTTCTTGTCACTGTGGGAGTCTCTGCACAGTAGTAGAGTGCAGAGTCTGATAATTTAGCAGAGGAGATCAATAGATCCACTCTTTTGTTCTCCACCTTAGCAGAGAAGCCAGGTGGTGGAGAACCACCCCAACCCCCTGATTCATCTGTATACAGGAGAAAGTCCAGTTTAGATGAGGGATATTGGCGATACCAATCAATGTACACATTGCTGCTGCTGTAGCTGCAGGAGAGGGTAACAGTGTCACCCACTGAAACCTGCTTTTCAGTTTCCAATGGATTGATTGAAGAAACTCCACCTGATGTATAAGAAAAAAAAATTCTGAATCAAACCTGGTCACAGCAACAGACTGTAAAAGATTATTCAGAATATCTTTTGCTATTTAGTTTTTAAGTTATAAAATATGGTGTTAGAAACTCACTTACCTACAAGCATTATCAACATAAAATTTGCAAATAGCAGCATAATACAATCTGTGTTTAGTGACAGCACTACGTGACAAAGAAAGAAATGAGGAAGGAAGCATGTTCAGTAGAGCCAAAGAGCTCCACCTCTCTGACTAATGCTTTCTGAGTGTTGATGATGTTATGTCTGGTTAAATTCATTCAAAAGATCTTATTATGACTTTCAACATTTTTTGTCATTTATTTGTAAACATATCCATATACACCATATCCAAAATATTGGGGTGCTGTGCAAAATGTAAAAGAAAATAATATGCAATAATATGCAAATCATTTAAACTCAATATTAAATTGAAAATAGTACAAAGACAACATATTAGATGTTGAAATTGAGAAATGTTATTATTGTTTTTTTTTTAATTATCATTATTTTTAAATATATGCCCATTATGAATTTGATGCCAACAACACATTCCAAAAAAGTTGGGATGGGGGCAATAAAAGGCTGGTGAAATTGTGTAAAAGAACAACTTGTGGTTGATTGACAACAGGTCAGTAGTATGATTGGGTATAAAAAGCATTGCAGACAGGCTGAGCCTTTCAGAAGTAAAGCTGAGGAGGGGTTCACCACTCTTTGAAAAACTGCACACAATTCAAGAATAACGTTTAATATTTTACGTTCAACATAAAATAGCAAAAAACCTTTGCTTTTCACCATCTACAGTACAAAATATCATTCAAACATTGAGAGAATCTGGAGAAATCTCTGTATGCTAGGGGCAAGGCCAAAAACCAGTAGATGAGGAATATTGGCAATAGCAATAAATGTAAACATTGCTGATGCTGAATCTGCAGGAGAGCGAAACTTTTTCACCCTTGCTTTTCTTTTTCCAATGGACTGATTGGGGAAACTCTACCTGATATAAATGTACAACCATTTGTCACTGTGTTTGCACACTGTGAAATTAGACCTCTGCTTTTAACCCATGCGTGCAGTGAGACACCCACATACATGCACGCTAGTGAACACAATCACTTGGGGGCAGTGAGCACACTTGCCCAGAGCAGTGGGCAGCCCTATCCACGGCACCCAGGGAGCAATTGGGGGTTAGGTGTCTTGCTCAAGGGCACTTCAGTCATGGACTTTCAGCCAAGGGGATCAAACCTGCAACCTTCTGGTCACAGGGCTGGTTCCCTAACCTCCAGCCCACTACTGTCCCCAAAATAAAAGCCTGGTCACTGCAAGAGACTGTAAAAGATTATACAGAATTTCTTCTGATACTTTGTTTTTGAGTTATAAAATATGGTGCTAGAAATTATGTAATAAAATTGTAACAAATGAAGAAGGCCAAAAACCAGCATTTGCTGGCTGTGATCTTCAGGCCATCAGGCAGCACTGCATTAAACCAGATATGGTTCTGTAGTGGAAATCACTGCATGCGATCTGAAACACTTCTGAAAAACAATATGTCTCTGCATCCACAAATGTAAGTTAAAACTCTAAAATGCAAAAAACAGCAAAAAAAACAAAAAAAAAAAACAAACATAAACAGGATCTAGAAATGCTGCCACCTTCTCTGGGCCCAAGCTCATTTAAAATGGACTGATAAATGGAAGAGTGTCCTGTGGTCCAGCAAGTCAACATTTGGATGCTGCATCCTCCAGGCTAAAGAGGAAAGGGACATTCTGGCTTGTTATCAGTGCACAGTTCAAAAGTCGGCATCCATAATGGTATGGAGGTGCATTAGAGCACAGGACATGGGTGGCTTGCACATCTATGTAGGCACCATTAGTTCTGAACAATACATACAGGTTTTAGAGCAACATATGTTGTCATCCCGAAAATGTCTTTTTCAGGGAAGGCTTTGCTTATTTCAGCAAGACAATACCAAACCACATTCAGTTCATATTACAATAGCTTGGCTCTGCAGTAAAAGTGTCCGGGTGCTAAACTGACCCTGCAGTGCAGACCTGTCACCCACAGAAAACATTTGGCACATTATAAGATGAAAAACATGACAAAGGAAACCTTTGAACTGAACTGTTCAGCAGCTGAAATCCAATATCAAACAAAAATGTGAGAACATTTCATACGGTTTAAATGATTTACACATCACTGCATTCAGTGTTCCTATTTTTTGGAAATGGGGTTTTAACTGCACATTTAGAATACTTAGAATTTTACAATTAGACAATTATACTTAGAATGATACATTTCAAGTATGTTTTAAAAACAATAATTTTAATTTGAGGGTTGTGTCTAAGCAATAGAGAAAACAGTAACATCCACATCATACACTGCTGATACAGGCAAATTTACAGTGCTTTTCACTTTTTACGCATTCATTTCTAAACTGGGGATTGTGATGTTGTTAGACTCTGGACCTTTTAGTGAAATATCTTTATAGAACATTTGTATGATATTGATCAGGCATCTGCTGGTTATTGATGTTTTGAATGGCCATATTGAATCTGTCCATAGAAATGTGATAGTATGCCTGGATTTGCTGTAAGTAGATCACTGTTGTAATTAAATATTTGCATGGATCTTTAACAGAAGATTAATTCTATTCGATGTAAGTTTAAAGGAGAAACAAAAGCCACAGTTCATCTGAGAAAACCACAATAAAGTCTCAAATTTTCTTAGGGCTGTTTTACTTGGCTCCTTATGTCACTGTCCACAAATGAATAATTCACCTCAGTCCAGCAAATGTAGATTAAATCTGCCCTCTGCTGGTAAACTTCCATCATTACATGTGTGTACATATGATCAGGTTCAGGAGGAAACATTGACACACACACACACACACACACACACACACACACACACACACACAAAAGGCAAGACATCCTGCAGTGAGTTTTTGTACAGTGTAGCTGGGTTTCCTGTCACTGTGGGCACCATGGCGCAGTAGTAGAGTGCAGAGTCTGATACTGCAGCAGGAGAGATCGTCAGATTCATTGTTTTGTTATATTCTTTAGCATCCATTCGTGGAAAAGGTGCAATTGCATTGTTCTCATTTTTTGATGTTGGAATGATCATCATTAAATGCTCTGGTCTGGATCCAGGATACTGACGATACCACTGCAGATTGTTCACACTACCACCATATTCATATTTGCAGGACAGAGTAACTGTCTCATCTTCAAAAGCATGAACCAGCACTTTGTTCTCCAGTGGTGCTATTGACTGTGACACACAGCTCTCTGTGAAAAAAAATAAGAAATCAAAAAAACTTTGTATTAATGTTGTATAAAATATAAATTGCTATCCAGCTTCATCTATAACTCACATACTCAGACACATCACCACAAACAGAAAATACCAAAATCTGAATACACAAAATAAGTTTCACATATAGATATAAGTTAAGGTAGTTAATAACACACACCTATCACGATGATAAAGACAGTCAGAGAGCACAGAAACATCATGGTGGTTCCAGTGTTCAGATAATGAGGAGAGATGTGGTGCTGCTGTTCAAGCATGTAAAAACTCCTCCTACATTTGTCAGTTTTATCTTTGAGAAGAACAGAGGAATGCAGATCAGGAGAACAACACAGCTCTTTCATTTCCCAGATAAAATATTATTCTTTTTTCTTTCTTTTTAATGCCCAGTTTTGTTTTCATTCTGCGCTCTTTATTTTGCTATTGTGGGCTTTATGTGCTGTTTATCATAGGAGATTAAATTTTAATGTATATATGATGTGACCTGTGAATGACTGGTTTCAAATGACTGATTACACCTCAGATTTGAATGTGTATGATGTTTGAACAGAGAGGAAATGTGTGATTTTTGTCTTCCTTTCTGTGTGTCATGTATAAAGTTTTCTGTGGCAGCGTCAGCTTGTTCTGTACGGAATTGCTGCAAGGGTGTAAACATGCAGTCTATGATCCATATACACTATTTAGCCAAAAGTGTGTAGAAACCTGATCCTCATACCTGCATGAGCTTGCTGGACAAACCAGGCACATTACAATGGATCTGCCCACCTTTTTCATCCTAAAAGTCTTCACTGTGGTTTGGTTCAGGGCTCTTTGCAGACCCATGGAACACCTCAACACCAAACTCATCAAACCATGTTTTAAGGGACCTTGCCTTGTGCATAGGAGCACAGTCATGCTGGAACAGGAAAGAGCCTTCTCCAGACTGTTGTCACAAGGCAAATAATTGCCTAAAATGTCTTTGTATGCTGTAATGTTACCCTTCTTTAGACCTTGGAGGCCAAGCCCAATTCCTGAAAAACAGCCCCAGATTATTACCAGTCCTCCACCAAACTTAATAGTAGGCCATGTCTTCCTAACATCTGCCAAATTCACATTCTGCTATCAGATTGCTACAGAACACAATTCCACTGTGAATCCAGTACCTGTGCGCTCTACACCACTCCAGCTGACGCTTGGCATTGCGCATAGTGATCTTTGACTTAAGTGCAGCTGCACAGCCAAGAGGAGAAGAGTTCTTATGCTGATGTTGCTTCCAGAGGCAGTTTGTAACTCTAGTTACTGATGCAAGAGAGACTAGGTGACGTTTTGTGCTATGCCCTTCAGCTTTTGGCAGCCCCTCTCTGTGAGTTTGCATGGTCTACAGGTTTGGGCCTAGCTGTTGTTGCTCCTAGCTGCTTCCAGGGCAGATCTAGCAGAGCAGAAATGTCAAGAACTGATTTGTGGTAAAGGTGGCATCCTGTGACAATATCGCTGAGCTCTTGAATACAATCCATTCAACTGACAATGTTTGTTTATGGAGACGTGTCTGTGTGCTTGATATTCTACTGTGGCGTCTGCCATGGGCCGCACTGCCGTGAAGAGCTCAGGAGGGTGCAGGCATGCTGAGTGTTGTGACTTCTAATGTTACCCTCTCCCTGTTTTATGTGTGGGTTTGCACAGGGCTGGGTATTTCTTGCAGTCTGCTGAAGTGCCTGTTCAAAATAAAAGAGCATTCACTTTCATTTTTCTCACATGACATTGTCTATGCTGATGCTACAACACATCTGCTGGCAATGGGTGCAGCTAAGATACCTGAAGTTAATCATTAGAAGGGGTGTGCACATAAGTTTGTTCATATAGCATGTATGGAAAAAGGCAAAATGTTCTTTTCTCCTTTATGTAAGTGTTGAGTTTCGTTTGTGCATGTGTTTTGCAGGCCTGTGCGGGCTTCGTTGTGTATTTTGAATGCATTGTGAGCACATAATGCTGTCACATCAATACACATTTTACCCAGCGCCTGCTCTCATAAGGACATCTGATCCACTGAGTGTTTGAACATCTTTGTATTGTTCACACATACATTGCATCTTTGGTCTAATTTATTTACGTTACATGATCAAAACTTTGCATCAGTAAAAGTTTAATTGCCACAGTATAAGTTTAAAGGAGGAACAGAAGCCTCAGATCTCAAGCTTTTTATGGCTGTTTGTTCGGATGCTTAGTTCAGCTTCCTTAAATGAACTCACCACAGTCCCTACAATAAAGCTGCCCTCTTCTGGTAGACTTCCATCATTGCATATGTGCTAAATAGGGAGAACCGCTCTGCAATTAAATCTCAAATATATTTAAGATTCAGGAGGAGAAATTGTGGTAGTAGTGGTGCAAGTATGTTATTTTGGGTTAATGAAGTTTTATTAGTCAAATCATGATCATTGTCAAAGAGTCATTGTCAAAAAACAGGCATAGGTCCAATCCAAAACAGGCAGGAAAACAAACATAACACTCAGCAAACAAGTCCAAAGGGGATCAGGCATAAGGCAAAGTCAAAAACAAGAATTGATACTAAATTATAATTAATACTAAAATTCAAACAAACCAGAATAAATGTTTAGTTGCTCTGTGAAAGAAGCAATACTTCACAAAGAGCTAAGTCTAAAAGCCCTGGCTTTAAACTGATACTAACTAGTCATGTGATCAAAACAACAGGTGTTACACATTAGTATTCAGGTAAATATAACATTAACATCACCCTTCACTGCAACTAAAAGCTCCTAACCCCTGAAAAACAGCCGCAGACTGTAACATTATGATATTCTTAACAAATATTTGTGCAGTACCTGGACTGCTTTAATTAGCAAAACCTGGGGAAAAAAAAAAACAAAGAGAAAATTTTCACTTTTTTATATGCATAATGCAATTCTTTGTGTTTCACAGCTGCTCAGATGGCACTTTTGCTCTCATATAGGATTATCATAGAGCTTAATATCAATTAACAACTCACTCCACCAAACTTCACTGTTGCCACTATGCATTCCGATAGATTTTGCTCTCTTGGCATCTGCCAAACACAGATACTTCCATCAGCTTGCTGTAGAACACGGTTTCACCACTCCAGACTTGGCATTGCGCACAGTGTTCTTAGGTTCTAGAGTGCAGCTGCTCTGCCATGGAAGCCAATTTAATGAAGCCCCAAAGTGCAGTTCTTGTGCTTATGTTGCTCTCAGAGGTTGTTTTCAATTCTTTAGTGAGTGATGCCATAGAACATCCCTTTCCCTTGTTTCGTACTTCAGCTTTCAGCAGCCCCTCTTTTTGGGTTTGCCTGGTCTACCTTTTCATGACTGAGCTTTTACACATTACACATTACAGGAGCTTTTATGACATCACAATCAAAATCCATAGGCATTAATATGTAATTGGTCCCCGTTTTGCAGCTATAACAGCTTCCACTCTTCTACAAGATTGTGGAGCGTGTGTCTGGGAATTTTTGCACATTCATAATTCAGAGGGCCTGACTCACAATCTCTGTTCTAGTTCATCCAAAAGGTGTTTGATGAGATTAAGGTCATTAAACACAGTAAACACACACACGCGCACACACACACACACACACACACACACACACACACACACACACACACACACTGACTGAAGAACGTAACAGAAGGGGAATCCCAAGGCTAGAACACACACAACCCCAAAAGTCCCTCTGTGTCTGAACAAAACATTTTATGAATTATTTTATTGATTTGTTTTTCAATGTTCATTCCATATATATAAATGTTCATTAAATATTTCCTGTTTGGCTTGCCATACATACATACATTATATATATAACACACATTTTATATATACATACAACCCAATTCCAATGAAGTTGGGATGTTGTGTAAAACATAAATGAAAACAGAACATGATGATTTGGAAATCCTTTTCAACCTATATTCAATTGAGTACACTACAAAGACAAGATTTTTAATGTTTGAATGGATAAACTTTATTGTTTTTTGCAAATATTCACTCATTTTGAATTTGATGCCTGCAACACGTTCCAAAGAAGTTGGGACAAGGACAACAAAAGACTGGGAAAGTTGAGGAATGCTCAAAAAACACCTGTTTGGAACATTCCACAGGTGAACAGGTTAATTGGAAACATGTCAGTGTCATGATTGGGTATAAAGGGAGCATCCCTGAAAGGCTCAGTCGTTCACAAGCAAGGATGGGACAAGGTTCACCACTTTGTGAACAACTGCGTGAGCAAATAGTCCAACAGTTTAAGAACAACGTTTCTCAACATGCATTTCATCATCTACAGTCCATAATATCATCAAAAGACTCAGAGAATTGGGAGAAATCTCTGCAAGTAAGCGGCAAGGCAGAAAACCAACAGTGAATGCCTGTGACCTTTGATCCCTCAGGTGGCACTGCATTAAAAACCGACATCA
Source organism: Pygocentrus nattereri (assembly GCF_015220715.1). Lineage (NCBI taxonomy): Eukaryota > Metazoa > Chordata > Actinopteri > Characiformes > Serrasalmidae > Pygocentrus > Pygocentrus nattereri. The sequence continues at coordinate 42,085,185 of NC_051212.1, read as the reverse complement.
TTCTGTAACAGATATTACCACATGGGCTCAGGAACACTTCAGAAAACTATCGTCAGTGAACACAGTTCGTCACTCCATCTATAAGTGCATGTTAAAACTCTGCCATGCAAAGTGTCAACAACACCCAGAAACTCCGTCGGCTTCTCTGGGCCCGAGCTCATCTGAGATGGACTGACGCAAAGTGGAAGAGTGTCCTGTGGTCTGACGAGTCCACATTTCAAATTGTTTCTGGAAATCATGGACGTCGTGTCCTCCAGGCCAAAGAGGAAAAGGACTGTCCAGATTGTTTTCAGCGCAAAGTTCAAAAGCCAGCATCTCTGATGGTATGGGGGTGTGTTAGTGCCCATGGCATGGGTAACTTGTTCATCTGTGAAGGCACCATTAATGCTGAAAGGTACGTACGGGTTTTGGAGCAACATATGCTGCCATCCAAGCAATGTCTTTTTCAGGGACGTCCTGCTTATTTCAGCAAGACAATGCCAAGCCACATTCTGCACGTGTTACAACAGCGTGGCTTCGTAGTAAAAGAGTGCGGGTACTAGACTGGCCTGCCTGAAGTCCAGACCTGTCTCCCATTTAAAATGTGTGGCACATCATGAAGCGCAAAATACAACAAGGAAACCCCGGACTGTTGAGCAACTGAAGTTGTACATCAAGCAAGAATGGGAAAGAATTCCACCTACAAAGCTCCAACAATGAGTGTCCTCAGTTCCCAAACGCTTATTGAGTGTTGTAAAAAGGAAAGGTGATGTAACATAGTGGTAAACATGCCCCGTCCCAACTTCTTTGGAACGTGTTGCAAGCATCAAATTCAAAATGAGTGAACATTTGCAAAAAACTATAAAGTTTATCCATTTGAACATTAAATATCTTGTCTTTGTAGTGTATTCAATTGAATATAGATTGAAATGGATTTGCAATTCATTGTATTCTGTTTTTATTTATGTTTTACACAACGTCCCAACTTCATTAGAACTGAGGTTGTGTGTATATATATATATATATGAAATCCAGCAAATCTAGATCAAATTTGCCCTCTTCTGGAATACGTCCATCAAATATATACACACACATACACAAACACAAAAGGCATCTTGCAATGAATTTTTGTACAGTGCAGCTGGGTTTCCTGTCACTGTGGGCTGCATGACGCAGTAGTAGAGTGCAGAGTCTGATACTGCAGCAGAGGAGATGATCAGATTCACTGTTTTGTTATTTTCTGTAGTATTCAGTCGTGGGAAAGGTGGAGTCGCATAATTCACAATTTTTGCTGCTGGCAATATCATCAGTAAATACTCTGGTCTGGATCCAGGATACTGACGATACCACTGCACACTGGAAACTACAGTAGCACCATAGTCATATTTGCAGGAGAGAGTAACTGTCTCATCTTCAACAGCATGAACATGCATTTTGTTGTACAGTGGAGATATTGACTGTGAAACACAATTTTCTGTGAAGAAAAATAAATAAATATATATGATATTAATGATTAAAAAAAAAGAAATTACACACACACACACACACACACACACACACACACACACACACACACACACATATATATATATATATATATATATATATATATATATATATATATATATATATATACATAAAATGACACAAATATTGCATCCTTTTTTCTTCCTAAACAAAAGTTGACTTGCTGATCAACCCATATTAACACATGCATAGCATAAACACACGTTTCCACAATGTCAATCACAGAAAAGATAATGTATTTTATATAGTGATAAATGCAGTTAATAATAATAATAATGATAATACCTATCATGATCATAAAGACAGTCAGAGAGAACAGAAACATCATGGTGGTTCCAGTGTTCAGATAATGTGGAAATGGAGAAATTTGATGCTACTGTTCAAGCATGTAAAGACTCCTCCTACATTTGTCAGTGGATCTGTTAGAAGAACAGAGGAATGCAATTCGGGATATTTTAACAGATTTTTTAATATGACTCCTAATAAAATTACTTTTTCTTTATTCTAAGGCCTCAGTAAGCAATTTGTTTCATTTTGTCCTCCCTTTGATAGTATATCATTCTAATGGAGGTGCAATTCCAATTATATATAACAATGGAATGCAGTTCTCTGACATCCTAGCTGACAAAAGCATTCATTGTTTTTCTTTTTTAAGGAAAGAAACATTCCTTGCATGAATTCTCTGGTTATGACTCCTTGCTCATTGATCATGTTATTAATATCTGGACTTCTAGTTTTGGACTTTCTGCTTTATTTAATGTGACGCTCTAACAGTTTTGATCCTGTCTGTCTGTGTTTACAGTTCTTCAAATTCTTCAATAAGCCTGCACTTCATTCAATCACTCTCTGGGGGATGAACATTTACCTTTACATTGTTTGGACTTCTTGTGCTTCTCGTAACTTTTTTCTTTTCTGTTGATTTCAGGAATTCAAAAGGAATTAGGTAAATGTAAGTTTATGTACATATGAATAACTGTCTCTCTCCCTATTAATATGCTCTTCTTTCCTCAGTAGAGAGAGCTGGAAGAGAGGAAAAGAGGCAGCAAAGAAACCTGATATCTGAATGATGAGCTTAGCATGAAGGATAAGATTAACACCAGACTCTTACAGTTATTTAGTTATATATGAGAGTTTTACGCTCCAAGCTTGGCGTGTTTTGTGTTCCATTGTAAATAATATAATAAAATATCCCTTTGCCTCTATGACTGCTTCTGACATACACATATTTTTACATTATTTCTTTATGTTGTTGGTTGGTTTACGTTTAAGGGTTAAATGACAGCATAATGAAATAATACAAATGTGCTTCTAGTCATCAGTCTTGCTGTACTTTAATAAGGATTACAATTAAACTGCGACAGAATGACGCAGACGCTCGGAGATAAAAGGTGAACGAGAGGCTTTACTAGTGCAAACAGAATCCACAATCATAGTCAGGTCACATGCAATGGTCAAATCTAGAAAAGACAATATACACCAAAACACAAACATAACCAGGCGAAAAGTCCAAAAGGGATCAGGCAAAATGTGAGTCAAAAAACAAGGCAAAATGGCTCAGAACAGGAATAAACAGTCAGAAATAATGTTCAGCAGCTCTCTGAAAGGAAGCAATACCTCACAGTGAGACCATCTACAAGCCCAGGCTTTAAACTAAACTAATCAAAGAAGAACAGGTGTTATTGATCAGTACTCTGGGGAACTGGAGCGCTGACTGGAGCGTGAGAGTGAGGCTGGAGTCACTTTGCATAAGTTTCATATGAAATATAAAGTGCCACTCATTTTAAAGGAGAGCCACAAATTCAAATCCAGAAGCTACAGATGATCTAAGAAGACCCACAACTGAACTGAACATGAGATTTCCTCTCATGGCTGTTTTACTTGGTCCCTCATTTCAGCATCTTTTAATGAATAACTCACTTCACTCCAGCAAATCTAGACTAAAGCTGCCCTCTTCTGGTACATTCCCAACACACAAGGCATCCTGCAATGAGTTTTTGTACAGTGTAGCTGGGTTTCCTGTCACTGTGGGCTGCATGGCACAGTAGTAGAGTGCAGAGTCTGATACTGCAGCAGAGGAGATTGAGAGATTCCATTTGTTGTTATTGTCTGTAGCATCCAGGCGTAAGAAAGTAGGATCTGCACGGGTCACATCAGCTGATCCTGCATATTTCAGCAGTAAGTACTCTGGTCTGGATCCAGTATACTGACGATACCACTGCAGACTATTAGGAGTAGCACTATATTCATACTTGCAGGAGAGAGTAACTGTCTCATCTTCAAGAGCATGAATCAGCACTTTGTTGTCCAGTGGTCCTATTGACTGTGAAACACAGCTCTCTGTGAAGAGAAAGTCACACATTTTGCACCTTTTTCTTCTTTAAACAAAAGTTGACTTGCCAATCAACCCATCTTAACACATGCACAGCATAAACACACATCACCACAATGTCAGTCACAGAAAACAGAAACATGTATTTCATATAATTATAAATGCAGTTAATAACACACACCTATCATAATCATAAAGACAGTCAGAGAGCACAGATACATCATGGTCGTTCCAGTGTTCAGATAATGAGGAGAGATGTGGTGCTACTGTTCAAGCATGTAAAGACTCCTCCTACATTTGTCAGTGGATCTGTTATTGGAACAGAGTGCAGATCAGGAGAAGAACACGGTTCTCAAATTTTACAGCTAACAAAATTATTCTTTATTATTTCTTTTTAAAGGCCAATGAACAGTAAATTGTTTTCTTTTCACTCTGTGTTCTCTGTATCTAGTTTCTGTGGGTTTTGAGTCGATAATGTAGTTTGTTAGTTTGCATATTTCACTCTGGACAGTTTCTCAAACCTTGGCCAATATTGAGCAGCTTCGGTCACCATATGACACTTAAGAGACTGAAGAGAGGAGCAGCTCCAGATTTATTAGCATGGCCACCCTAACCACAACCTGTAAGTAGCACCAAGATTAACATACTTTGTATGCAGACATCAGAGAACAAATTAAAATACAAGTGCAGGCACTTTACAGCAGTTTAAAATCTATGAATTCTCCAGTACATCCAGTGTGTTTCTACAGAGATTGCATTACTCTGTGCTTAATGTTATACATCTCAATGTTATACGTCAATCAGTGTGTCTCAAAAACCTGAACTCTAACATCTAACATCTAACTCTAGGCATGTCCACATATTTTTGTCCATATAGTGCATATGTTCATGTGTAGACTCTGTATATGGCAATTTTGTCTGAAGTACATGCTACATATGTAGATTGCACACATTACCATCATATATGTAGGACTGTTTGCATGAACCTGCATTTTGTTTGTCCAAAGCATTAACCACAGTGATAAAAATATAGAGCTTTGCAACGGTTTAATGTAAAATATAAACTGTGACTCAATATAACTTTAAAAGAGAACCAGAAATCCAGAAGCTACAGATCTTTTGAGAATATCACAACTGAACTGCTGCCTCAATTTCACTTATGGCTTTTTTACTTTCTACCTCACTTCAGCATCTTCTAATGAAACACTTCACTCCAACGAATCTAGATCAAACCTGCCCTCTTCTGGTAGACTTCCATCATTACATCTCTGTGTACAAATGCACACACACACACACACACACACACACACACACACACACACACACACACACACACACACACACACACACACACACAAGGCAAGGCATCCTGCAGTGAGTTTTTGTACAGTGTAGCTGGGTTTCCTGTCACTGTGGGCTCCATGGCGCAGTAGTAGAGTGTAGAGTCCGATACTTCAGCAGAGGAGATTATCAGATTCACTGTTTTATTCTTTTCTGTAATATACAGTCGTGGGAAATGTGGCATTGCATAATTCACAGATTTTGATGCTGGCAATATCATCAGCAAATATTCTGGTTTGGATCCAGGATACTGACGATACCACTGCAGACTGCTTGCGGTACCACTATATACATACTTGCAGGAGAGAGTGACTGTCTCATCTTCACGAGCATGAACCAGAACTTTGTTCTCCAGTGGTGTTATTGACTGTGAGACACAGTTCACTGTGAAGAAAAAGAAATTACATTAATGTTGCATCTTTTTTTCTTTTTAAAAAATAGATTAAGTGCTAGTCAACCAAACTTATGACTGACAAACTATAAACACACACATTACCACAATGTCAATCACAGAAAAATGTATCTCTTATAGTTACTGTAGTCACTGTAGTTAATAACACACACACACACACACACACACACACACACACACACAATCATCATCACCATGAAGTCAAAAACAGAAAACAAGCATGTATTTCAAAAAAACATAAGTAGTTAATAACACATACCTATCATGACCATAAAGACAGTCAGACAGCACAGAAACATCATGGTGGTTCCAGTGTTCAGATAATGAGGAGAGATGTGGTGCTACTGTTCAAGCATGTAAAGACTCCTCCTACATTTGTCAGTAGATCTGCTATAAACATGAGAATTATTTAAATTTGACTCCTAAGAAAATGACTTTTTTCTGAGCCTTCCTCATTTCACCTTGTCCTCTCTGTACTTTGTTTCTATGTTAAATTCATGGATGTTTAATTCTAATGTATATTTGATGTGGCTGATGAATGTTCAAGTTTTTGATTGACTTTGATTATGGCTTTGATTATAGCAGATAATGTTTTTGTTCTTTTTTTATTTTATTGCCATAGACACAGTGTTTAGATGCTTTTTAGATGCTTAACTTACTTTCAAGATACATTCGACTAAATTTCTACTAAATTGACCATAATTAACCCTAATCCTAATCCTAACCTTAACCTCACCCCAAAACCTAAACCCAACCCTTGCCCTGGTCATAGCCATAACCCTGGTCCAAATCCTAATCCTAACCCCACCACTGTTAAAAATCAGCATCTGCAGATAATCTATGACTATCCAAATAAAGTGAGAATAAAACACAAACAAACAAACCAAAAAAGGTGTATTATACTCATAAATAATCAAATAAAACTCCAATTCTCCAATTTATTTAGCCAGGCTGACAAGGCAAGGTACATCAGGTTATCAGCAATATGTCTCTGTGACACAAAGTAACCTACAAAGTCAATATTACTTTACCCCATAAAGTGTCATGATCAACCTGATATCAGAAAGAAACAATATCACCTGGCAAATGCTAACAACCTTTATCACATGAGTTTTTCCTCACATTGGAGTTTATATTAGATATACATTTATAATGGATATATTGAAGTTTATGTGGAATATTTATAATGGGAATTTAGGTGTTATGTAGCCTTATGAACATTTCCCTACAGTAAAGTGTTACCAATTTTACATAGATAATATTATTTGGTTTTGTAGCTATAAATATGAACCACAAAGAATGCATTCATATAGATAAACAAATAAATATTTTTAAAAAACAATTGATAGAGAAAAAATGTTTCAAGGTCATCTTGTTGAAATTTTCATCTGCTTCCCAAATTCAATTTCTTGACAGATTAAACTCTCCTCTAATGTCCTGGAACATAGCTCCATTTATGTTTTCTTCAGTGATGTGCAATGCACCAGTACAGTTTGCATAGCAACAGCCCCATATCATTACGCTACCACCTCCATATTTCACTGGAGGTTCAGTATTTGTGGGGTCATACATGTTTTCTGTCGCCAAACATGGTGAGCTGAATTTTTCATAAATGCTTGTATGCAAATTTTAGGCCTGCATCTCTGTGCTGCTTTTTAAGCTTTTTAATTTTTTTGTGGTTATTGTGCTTATTGTTCTCAATGTAACTGTCGTTCCTGCTGCTTTCAGCTCAACCTGAAGCTCTTTTTGAGTGAGTGCTGCCTTCTTTCTTACCTTCTTTACCGTTATTCTGAGAGTGTGCTCTGAAATTTTGTATGCCACACCTGGTTGGTTGTAACACTTTGACCAGTATTTGATGAAAACAGTACAAAGACAAGACAAAGATAATTTAATGTTTGAGCTTATCAGCTACATGGTATTTAGTTAATAGACATCAATCCTGAAACTCATGCCTGCAACTCATTCCAATACAGTTGGAATAACAGAATCGCTGGGGGAAATATTAAAAGAGCACCAGTCATGCTTGGAAAAGGAGCACCCAGTAAATGCTGAGTCCTTCATGAGAAACAGTTGAAGCTGTCCACTTTGCTAACATTGTCTGCATAAGCAATCAACAAAAAAGTTTGGCCACTGTGCGTAGTGTGAATAAAAGCAGAATGCAATTCTGTGCAAATCATTTAAACTCTCTATTTAATTGAAATTAGTACAAAGACAACATATAGTTTGGAGATAAAGCCAGAGAGGCCAGGTTGAGATGGTTTGGACATGTGTTGAGGAGGAATAGTGGATATATTGGGCAAAGAATGTTGGAGATGGAGCTGCCAGGTAGAAGGAGAAGAGGTAGACCTCAGAGAAGGTTTATGGATGTAGTGAAGGTGGACATTTGGTGTGAAAGTAGAGGAGGCAATGGATAGGGCAAGATGGAGGCAGATGATCCACTGTGGCGATCCCTAAAGGGAGCAGCCGAAAGAAGAAGAAGAAGAAGAAGAAGAAGAAGAAGAAGAAGAAGAAGAAGAAGAAGAAGAAGAAGAAGAAGAAGAAGTACAAAGACAACATATCATATGTTGAAACTGAGAATATTTTTTGTTTTTTTGAAAAATATATGCCCAATTTGAATTGATGGCAGCAACACATCTCAAAAAAAGTTGGGATGGGGGCATGTTTGTCACTGTGTTGCATCACCTCTTCTTTTCTCACCCGTCTTTAAGCATTTGGCAACTGAGGAGACCAACTGCTATAGTTTTGAAAGACAACTATTTTCCCATTCTCGCTTGATACAGTATTTCAGCTACTCAACAGTTCAGGATCTCCTTTGTCATATATTTTGTTTCATAATGAGCCAAATGTTGGTGACATGGATGACAGGTCTGGACTGTAGGCAGGTCAGTTAAGCACCTTGACTCTTTTACTATAGAGCCATACAATTGTAATACATGCAGATTGTGGGTTTGGCATTGTCTTGCTGGAATAAAAACCATATGTTACTCCAAAAGCTGTATATATCAGATACAGATGTGTAAGTCATCCATGCCATGTGCACTAATGCACCCCCATACCATCACAGATGCTGGCTTTCGAACTGTGTGCAGATAACAAGCTGGATGGACCCTCTCCTCTTTAGCCTGGAGGACGCAGCGTCTCTGATTTCCAAAAAGAATTTCAAATTTTGATTCACTTCACTTTAGTCCAGCTTAAATGAGCTCAGGCCCAGAGAAGGTGGGTGTGTTTCTGTATCCTGTTTACATATGGTTTCTAGTCATGGTTGAAGCTGAAGTTGCTTTGTGGTTGCAGTGGCAAACTGTGTTTGATATTATTTTTTGAACTCTAATGATCTATTTGAAAAATTTCAATCTGGTTTTCGTTTGCATCATAGCACCGAGACTGCTCTTCTCTGTGTCCTAAATGACCTTCTCCTTTCCGCGGATACAGGTTGCATCTCCATTCTTTTGCTTCTTGATCTCACTGCTGCTTTCGACACAGTAAATCACAATGTTCTCTTAACTAGGCTCACTGAGATTGGTCTCTCTGGAACCGTACTATCCTGGTTCCACTCGTATCTGACTAACAGGCTTCAGTTTATTTCAATTGGGAACCATACGTCTGACACAGTGCCCATTGAACACGGTGTCCCTCAGGGTTCCGTCCTTGGTCCCCTTCTTTTTATAATCTATATTCTCCCCCTCGGTTATATTTTCCGTAGTCACAATTTACACTTTCATTGCTATGCTGATGATACTCAGATCTATCTCAGCTTCAAACCAGCAGCACTGTTTCCCCCACCCCAGTTAAATAGATGTCTTACTGACCTGAACTCCTGGCTTAGGGCAAATTTTCTTTCTTTAAATGCACACAAAACCGAGTTTATAGTTACTGGCTCCAAGTCAACTGTTAACGCTCTCAAAAATCTTGCTCTCACTGTAAATGATATTACAATCACTCCATTTGTCACTGTTCGAAACCTAGGTGTTCTTTTTGACCCTTCTTTGTCTTTTGAACCGCACATCAAGTCTCTGTCTAGGTCGGCATTTTTCCACCTTCGCAATATTTCACGTATCCGTCCTTTACTGTCCCCGGCTGCAGCTGAGTCTCTGGTCCATGCTTTTGTTACTTCTCGCCTGGACCATTGTAACTTATTGCTCTATGGGCTCCCCGCTAAGTCACTTAGGTTGTTACAAATAGTGCAAAATTCTGCAGCACGGATTCTCACATACACTAAAAAATCTGAGCACATTACTCCTGTTCTTTAGAGACTTCATTGGCTGCCCTTTACTTTTTATTACGTATTCGTAATAAAAAGTTATTATTTATTTACGTATTCGCTATAAAATTCTACTTCTCACATTCAAGGCACTTCATGGCCTGGCTCCTGCATACTTACTCGACCTGCTAATACCCTACAAGCCCACTCGTAACCTCAGGTCTTCGGAAGCAGGCCTTCTAGTGGTCCCTAGGTTCAGGCTCAGCTCTATGGGTGGTCGTTCCTTCAGTGTTGCGGCCCCCTTGCTCTGGAACTCTCTTCCTCTCTCTCTTCGCTCTACCTCTTCTCTTTCTCATTTCAAATCTTTATTGAAATCTCATCTTTTTCTCCTTCATTTTTCTCCTGCATCTTCCTCGGGCCTTGTGTAAGGTGATATGCATTTTGTAAAGCGACCTTGGGTTTTGTGTAAAGGCGCTATATAAGTTCAACTTATTATTATTATTATTATTATTATTATTATTATTATTATGTCTTTAATATCTTTAATAAAGTCTATTTTAAAAAGCAGACTGTGTTCACAGACAATGGTTTTTGAAAGTGTTTTTGTGATTTTAACTCCAGAATTATGTTTGTTTTTAATGCAGGGCCATCTGAAGGCCAGAGGTGGCGGCCAGCTGGTGTTAGTTTTCGTCCATTTTGGAACGGCTTTGTGAAAGTCCACTCCCTAATCCAATAGAAATATTAGGGGAGAACCTCAGGTATGGTATTCATGCAAAAATTCCAACATAACCAAGTTGAAGCAGTTATGTAAGTGAAAATAGGTCAAGATTCCTCCAAGTCAATGTGCAGGGCTATTCAACATTAACAGAACAGTTTGGTTGAAGACATTGCTGCTCAAATGAGTCACACGACTTACTGGAAGCAGAGGATCACATACTTATGCCAAAAGCATTGCATGTTGGGTTACTTTGTTCAAAAACTGAATAAAAAAACATCTTCATTGTTTGTGTTATCTGTTTAATTATGCTATCTGTTACCACTGTTATGACTCAAATGAAGTTCTCATGATATTTTAGGTCACATTTATGTGGAAATTCACAAAATGCTAGAGCATTCACAAACTTTCAGCACTGTGTTTTGATGCTACTCCAGTTGCTTTCTGCTTCTATTAACATTTTATATATTGTCAAAACATATTTATACTCCATTTACAATAACTCATGTATCAACCCTATTTTTCTGTGTATCCTCATGAAGAGAGTAACAAAACATTAAGCATTTTCCTGCAGTGAGTTTTTGTACAGTGTAGCTGGGTTTCCTGTCACTGTGGGCTGCATGGCACAGTAGTAGAGAGCAGAGTCTGATACTGCAGCAGAGGAGATGATCAGATTCATTCTACTTTTCTTCACTGTAACATTCAGTCGTGGGAAAGGTGGAGTTGCATGGCTCACAGCTTTTGTTGCTGGATATATCATCAATAAATACTCTGGTCTGGATCCAGGATACTGACGATACCACTGCAGATTATCCACACTACCATTATACTTGCAGGAGAGAGTAACTGTCTCATCTTTAACAGCATGAATTTTGTTCTCCTGTGGTTCTATTGACTGTGAAACACAGTTCTCTGTGAAGAAATAAAGAAATCACAAACATTTTTCATTTTCTTTCTTTTGTTCTTTCCTTCTTTTTTTACAGAAGATGAACTGCCATTGAATTTACCACTAATACATCATTCAAAATCACATGGTTGCAAATTCAAAAGCAGAAAACATGAAAATCTCAGATACACATAAATGTAGTTAATAACACTTACCGAGCACGATCATAAAGAGAGTCAGAGAGCACAGAAACATCATGGTGGTTCCAGTGTTCAGATAATGAGGAGAGGTTTAGTGCTGCTGTTCAAGCATGTAAAGACTCCTCCTACATTTGTCAGTGGATCTGTTATAAACACAGAGGAATGTAGATCAGGAGAATAACACGATTCTCTAATCCCTATGCACTGAACTCAATTCAGCAAACCTAGATTAAACCTGCCCTCTTCTGGTACATTTCTCTCATCACATGTCTGTGTGTTACTGGTTGTTTCAGTGGCTTAAACACAGTCCTCAAATGTAAACCATTGTGTGAAATACTCCATGTCAGTTTGACACAGAATTCAAACATTTAAGCAGATGCTTATGCAAGCACTATGCACAGCTGTCTTCAGCTGGTTCAAAGATGTATTGAAAAAAGCTTTGGAGATCAAAATGGATTATGTGGTGAAGTGGAATGTGCATCATATTCTGTGGTAGAGGGTCACTCAAATCCCCTGATATAGTTATATTCAGTAGGTAGTCCAGTTTAGATGAGGGATATTGGTGATACCAATAAAACCAGTACACATTGCCTCTGCTGTAATGGCAGGAGAGGGTTACAGTGTCACCCACTGAAACCTGCTTTTCAGTTTCCAATGGACTGATCGAATAAACTCTGATATAAAAGAGAAAAAACATTTTAAAATTAATCCGAGACTCTAAATCTAAAACCACTGTAACCAGGTACACAGAGTTTATTTTGCTATTTTGTTTTTGAGGTGTAACCTGTTAAGTATGTGATCGTATAAAGTATATATGTAGATGTGTATTACATACATACCTACAAGCAGTATCAAGATAAATTAGCAAATGTCAGCATGATGGGAGATCCTCTGTGTTCAGTGACTGAAAACATGGCATTGAAGGAAAATTACAGTTAGGTCATTGTGCTCCACCTCCTCAGCCGCAACTTGCCCCCATTTTCAAAGCATTGATGATGTTATACAGTAATATTCAAAAGTCCATTCACTTATTATTTTCCACTTAATATGGCCATTGTCAAGGTACAAATAAGTTATTAATTTTTCATGGGATTTGTCAGAGAAGATTAGATAGAAGATTATCCACTTGCATGAGAAACAGTCCATTCAAATGCAAATATGTCAATAAATCAGTTTCCTTCTGACTTTGGGGGTAACTTGATTTTATGACTGTAGTATTATATTGAAGTGTCATTTTGACCTAAAACATTTTACTAATAATGGCATTAAAAAAACTTCTTACCCATAATTTCATTGAAGAGCCTGGCCTGAAAAGGCTTTAAGCACAATAGGCATGAGAGATTATGTGATTATGATTATATCTAACACAGTATTGTGTGCTAGATATAGTTTAGATGTCAAGTTAATTGTAAATAATCATTGCAAATTCACCTTGATGTTTATTTTCATGTTGTAGATGCATGTCTATGCACTGCATCAGAACATTCCTCAAGAAGGCAGAGACAGAAATGTCTGTATTTAATCTTTGATAATGAAAGAATGGGACATTAAGGGGCATTTAAGGAGGCTTTGCAGATGTTCATTTGTAAACCAGTATGAGCTTCAGCAAGATGATGCTTGCTCTCCCAAGCAGAGAGCATGAAAGTTGAGGAAGCTGAAAGTCTAAATATAAAAGCAAACAGCTCCCACTTCTGAAAAAGGTGGGAGTCATATAAAATGTTTAACGTAGTGAAGCTTAGTTTCTTGTAACTGGAATGCAGGGCACAACAGAAGAACAGAGGAATAGTAGATATATTGGGCAAAGAATGTTGGAGATGGAGCTGCCAGGTAGAAGGAGAAGAGGTAGACCTCAGAGAAGGTTTATGGATGTAGTGAAGGTGGACATGTAGATGGTTGGTGTGAAAGTAGAGGAGGCAGTAGATAGGGCAAGATGGAGGCAGATGAGAAGAAGAAGAAGAAGAAGTACAAAGACAGCATATCATATGTTGAAACTGAGAATTTGAAAAATATATGCCCAATTTGAATTGATGGCAGCAACACATCTCAAAAAAAGTTGGGATGGGGGCATGTTTGTCACTGTTGCATCACCTCTTCTTTTCTCACCCGTCTTTAAGCATTTGGCAACTGAGGAGACCAACTGCTATAGTTTTGAAAGATAACTATTTTCCCATTCTTGCTTGATACAGTATTTCAGCTACTCAACAGTTCAGGGTCTCCTTTATCATATATTTTGTTTCATAATGAGCCAAATGTTGGTGACATGGATGACAGGTCTGGACTGGAGGCAGGTCAGTTAAGCACCTGGACTCTTTTACTGGACTGCAGGGCACAACAGAAGAGCATGCTACTGCAGCAGAGGAGATCTCCAGACTCACTTCCATAGCAGTTTATGAAGTATGATGGACAGTCATGCAAGAGGTGTTTCAGCCTTGATGATACATTCTGTGGATTAACCCCAAAAACTCTGGTCTTGATCCAGATACTTTTGCTGATACCAGTGGAGACTGTAAGCTGAATTATCATATGGACAGTGTGGTTCTGCTGCCTTCACTCATGTTGACAGTCTTACCTGTAAAGATATCACAGCAGTATATTCTTGCTGTCAGAATATCTTTGATCTCCAAAAATAATAACTTTACAGGAGAAGGAAAAAACATTCTTAGCTTATAATAGATATTAATGAAATATTAACATTAATATTTTTTTCCATGAAATTTTGGAGCATTTCTATTGGTATGTTCAAAATAAAATGTTCACATGACAAAGTGTAACTGGAATGTTGAAATAATGCAACAAAACAAAAAAATAAACAACAAATATGGAGATGTCTTAAGTACCCAAGACACATTAGTTTGTGTAGTTTGTGTTTATTTGCTGAGAAAATTGTTAATATTTGAATAAACAAAATCTATAGAATATTAATTAATAATGATTATTTATATATATATATATATATATATATATATATATATATATATATATATATATATATTTACAATAAATAGTGATTTTATGGATGTTAGTGTGTTTGTTTAACCATTTTCAAAACTCTCCCCGAGGAAGCCCAGTATTACAGTATTATATGTAGTTAAAAAGCAGCTCCTGGTTTGACCAATCAGTGCTTCATTAAATTGTACTCATGATCTAATTGATGATATTACCAAGTCTGGTGGCTGTGAAGGTGTCAAGGAAAAATATGGACCCAAGAAATTCCTGTTACTTTGTATTATTTTTATGCTTACTTGAATTATGAGTATGACTTTATTCTAATGTATATTGTGATAAACTCATTGCTGAGGTAAATTGTTTAAACATTTGCTTACATGCCTAAAACTTTCATTGAGTACTGTATGTTTTCTACATGACAGCAAAAATATAATATTTAGATATTTAAAGACATAGATAGATTGTATGCTCTTCTTTAAGTTTAATCCCTTGCAATGTTGTGTGTATATACCTGAAAGCAATGATGAAAACAGAGATGAAGAGCAGCATGATTGTTCTGAGTGACAGTTCAGGTCTCCAGCATCAGACATTAATAGCTGTGTTGACTCTCTGATGTTGTATGATCTGTATCTTAACACTTGTAGCTCCACCCACTCCTAGTTCACAATGAAGCTCATGCAGCTCAACTCTGATCTTATTTCATCTGATCATGCATTGATTGGCTGGCAAACAGAGCAACACCTAAAGCTTCTGTGGAGATGAAAGAATTTTCTACAAAGTCACTTGACTTTGATGTCATACTGCTGGACATCCAGCTAAAATACATGAATGTGTCAAGTCACACAGAGACAAAGAAGCAGAAGATCCAATGATACTTTTATAACAAATCACTTGTAAACACTACTGTATGGGTTTCAGTATGACTCTTATATACTTGTACTTTACTGTACTTCTGGATTATTTTTATAATATTCGTTGTTTACTCTAATGATGCAAAACATTTAGTGCATTTGGCAGACACTCTTATCCAGAGCAACTTACAATTTGATCATTTTTTACATAAGTAGGCAAAGGTAGTGTTAGGAGTCTTGCCCAGGGACTCTTATTGGTATAGTGTAGTGTGCTTGCTCAGGTGGAGGACTGAACCCGTCTCCAGCGTCAAACGCAAAGGTGTTATCCACTACGCTACACCAACCACCAAAACACCTGTATTTTCATTCAGTTTAATTTCAAAGAAAAAAATGTAAACTTCCAATTTTTTAATTGTTCATTTTCACATTCAAAATACCCAAAAGAATCTTAAAGAGCATGAGATCTTTCTCTTTTTAGAGTGTACTCATGCTATGCATAGTTGCCTTTTACCACACTCACACACAACTGCATTAACAAGAGCAACATCTGACTACAGACCTATTACCAAATGCAAAGCATCCTCCTGCAGTAAGTTTTTGTACAGTGTAGCTGGGTTTCCTGTCACTGTGGGCTGCATGGCACAGTAGTAGAGTGCAGAGTCTGATACTGCAGCAGAGGAGATCAACAGATCCACTCTACTTCCATTCACTTTGGTATCCAGTCGAGGGAAAGGAGGGTCTGCAGGGACTACACCACTTGCTCCTGGATATTTCAGCAGCAAAAACTCTGGTCTGGATCCAGGATACTGACGATACCACTGCAGATTGTTCACTCTACCATTATACGTGCAGGAGAGAATAACTCTCTCATCTTCAAGAGCATGAACCTGTGTTTTGTTATCCAGTGGTGCTATTGACTGTGAAGTGCAGTTCACTGTGAAGAAAAAAAAAATCACAAAAACTTTGCATTCTGTCTTCTGCAAATTTATTTTAAAAGTATCATTTCCATTCAAACAACTTATCACTGATACACTATACACTGTTAGAAAAATGATACCCTGCATAAAATGTGTGCATGAGGTCCATACAAATGAAATATGTCACATCAGATGAAACTCATATTATGGTTATGTAACATACTTCATTCATTTGGAGGCAATGTTTGAAATACGTTCATTTAAAGCCACCTTAATGCAACCTGTACATCGTTTATCAAGGTACAAACAGTGTAAATATATCCTCAAAGGTACAACAATAATTTTAATGTCCAACTGTGCTCTTTAAATACACTTATCTCAGGTGAAAGATGTGTATTTGTACCTTTCCATAACCTAATGTTTTAGAACAAAACAATACAAAGAAGGTGCCTGGACTTTAAATTGAATTTCAATGGAATATAATACAATTGTGTTCCCTGTCTAAAGTTATTGATGATGCCTCTTGAGGGGTCTACCACAGTGACAGTTTAGTACATACGTATCACCACAAAATCAAAAACAGAAATGTATTCGACACAGAAATAAATATAACTAATAACACTTACCTATCATGATGACGAAGACAGTCAGAGAGCACAGAAACATCATGGTGGTTCCAGTGTTCAGATAATGAGGAGAGACTTGGTGCTACTGTTCAAGCATGTAAAGACTCCTCCTACATTTATCAGGGGATCTGTTAGAAGAACAGAGGAATGCAGATCAGGAGAAGAACACAGTACTTTTTGGTTACACTATGAATAACATGTCTAGGGGAACCTATGAACAGATAACATATTGTAATCATAACCGATTGTAATTTATTCATAAGACAATAAACATGGCTACATATATTTATAAAAATGTATCATATCATATCCATATTCATTATGTGTTATTAATGTTAACCTAAATAAAATCTAAATATATTCTGTTTATACCATGTTATATTTCATCAAAGGAGCTCCCAGCTTCTAGAGTGCAATATGGCTAAAACCCTGCCTATTGATAAACAGAACATGCCTGTTATTATGGGTATATATTGTTATTTACAGACATAGGATATGATAACTACAAAATACAAGCTTGTATGTTGTATTTGCCAGTTCTAAGCAAACTGCGGCATAGTTTATATTAAAGTCTGCTGCAATATTTTGAGTGAGGCTTTACGTTGAAGAGTAATTACTGAGTAATTCACTGAAACTCTGCCACATGTAAATTAAAGCATGTCTTACAAGCTTCAAATGTCATCCTCTAACCATGTACATGATTAATTATGAATGAATTATAACACGGTATGAACATGTTTATAGATGCTCATACACATAGGATACAGACAAAGTGCTACCAGTTATGTATGGTTGTGGTTCCCTTGTTTCACTTTGTCCTCTCTTTACTTTGTGAGTATGGAAGTTTAAAGAGTAATGTATATATGATGTCCTATGACTGTACAAGTTATGCCTCTGATCCAGATTAGAATTTTGTAGATCCATGCAGTTTATTTGCATAGACACTCTGCAAAGTCAGACTGTTGTGGAACTTTGTTCTGGTCTGACTGGACTGACCTTTTAAAGATGTTGATAAATGTGTCAGTATGTGCTGAACATATTAAACGGAGAAATAGAAGCCAAAGACCATTTAAGTATGCACATTAAAACAATAGTCTCAGATTTTTATATTATTGTTTTACATGGTCCTTGATTTCAGCTTCCACTTGCAAATGCATAACTCACCTCAATCCAGCAAATCTAGACTGGATCTGCCCTCTTTTGGTAGACGTCCATCATTACATGTTTGTGTTACTGTTTGTCTCAGTGCTGATTTGTTTGATTTCACATTTTCAATTATTTCACAAAATAATCAATATTCAAGCAGAGTTTTGCAAATGTTCAGTTCAGTTGTGTTCAGTTCGTTCAGAGATGTGTTGAGAAAGTCTTGGAGATCAAAATGGATGTGTGTTGAAGAGGAATGCGCATCATACTCTTCAAAATTTCTGAGAAGCTGGAATCTAACATATTCTGTAGCATTTAGCCTGTTAGCCATTGATGAGCCACTCCTGGTTCTCCTAAGTCTCTTCTGATTTAGCAGCACAGCAGCTGGAAAAGGGAACCACAATGGGTCTCATGAGTCTAACACAGTACAGCCCTGTGAACCATTTGGCTCTACAGTGGAATCAAAGCTACTGTGAGCACATTATGTGGTGGATGGTGTTGTCTGAATACATATTTCCATCCTTTCCTTTAACGTCGTCTTACAAAAGCATAACTAAACTGAATCCAGCCAATCTGCCCTCCTCTGGTAGATGTCCATCATTACACCCAGGTGTTAATCAGCGCTAACTGTTCTGCAATAAAATCACAGCTACAGGAGGTGACAAATGAATAAATCCTAAACTGGGTCAATGTATCTAATTTTACTCATTATGAGATTGTTGTAATAATATAATCTTATTATTCAAACTATTTCTTCATGTCAGTGAAGCATTTTATTGTATTGGCACATAGTTCAGCTTGTCATGTTAATTGTACTTATTGTACAATTGGATGAAAAGGTCATTGCACAATGTAAATGTACATGGGCTCATATATGTAGCTTAACAAAATATAAAGCTTCATCCTCTTTTTCTGCCCCTTGTTCTTGGATGAGAGACCCAACTGACATTGGCAGTAATGTAAGATAAACCAGAGAGTTTATAGATGGAGCTGAAATGACCATATTATTTTAAGACAAACTGTTTGTAGTAGAGATTAGATGGCTCCTCAAGTAGTCATTTGCAATACATGGCAGTGCTTGAATTAAGTTACTGCTCTTTGCATTAGGACTGGCACACTCAAAAAAAAAAAAACTATTTATGGCCATCATAAACATTAAGCAAATATTTTACATAAAAAAAAACATAAAAATGTACTTTACTTATTTATATATATTAGAAGCAACCCAATTTGGATAAATAAAAAAAATGAGTTAATGGAATTGAATAAGACTTAGATTGTACCACTAAATCTTATTAGGAGACTATTGCATGTGCAATAGTAACAGGAAACACATCATCAATCAGGAAATTGCTTCAGCTGTCATGGTGGACATGAAATGACTCTTTTCAAGAGACCCTTATTAGTCCCACAACAGGGATATTTCACTTCCGCAATCTAACCCATCTGTGATGTGAAACACCACATACACACTAGTGAAGACACACACTAGGGGGCAGTGAAGTGAACACACTTGCCCAGAGCGGTGGGCAGCCCTATCCGCAGCACTCGGGGAGTAGTTGGGGGTTAGGTGTCTTGCTCAAGGGCACCCCAGTGACGTACTATCAGCTCAGATCTGGTCACAAGGCTGGTACTTCCGTTTAGTTTTTACTGTTTTTGATCATATATTAATGTTTCATTTGGCTTATTTTGAGAGATACTCTAGATAAACACCAGCGAACCTTACTAGGCCTGCTGTCATGTTAACCGGTACAAAAGGTAGATTAAATAAACAATGGCAGTGATTTATTGTGAAGCAGTATATAAAGATGAATTCCATTAATATTCAATAATTCAATTAATATTCAATAGCGTTAGCATGAGAGCTGCACCTCAATAGGCGTATTGTGCACATAAAACTTTTGCTTTAATTAGTAATTCAGTTGCCAGTGAATAGAAATTCAAATCCAGGGGATTTGATCACAGCTGAAATATATAAACATGGGTCTTGTAATGTGACTCAGCAAATACTATTTAAGCAGTTTGCAGTTTGGACTACAATAAATGTTTGTGAATTTAGCATGTATTATCATTTATTACATTTACACAGTCTAAGTAATTGTGCTGTGAATTCTGAAGGTAATATTAATTAGAAATACATGAATGGTATGTAAAAGAAGAAACATACCATTCATCCATCCATCCATTTTCTGTCTGCCCTGCGATGGACTTCATGACCTGTCCAGGGTGTATCCTGCCTTCCGCTCGATAGGCTCCAACATCCCACCCCCCTGCGACCCTGAGGGAGAAGCGGCTTAGAAAATGGATGAATGGATGAATGGTATGTAAAAGAATTGCATAAAGTCTACATGCACTTAAATTAAATGGTATTTAATTCATTTAGGTTTGTTGAATATTATTGAGAAACATAAATTAGAATATAAGTTTTAACTTTTGGGCTTAAGTGTAGAGTCAAAAAATTACACATTGAGGAAATCTGTCAGAAAGTTGAAACTGAACTTGTAAATGATACGTCCAACCTGAAAATGACTCCAAAAGAATGGCTCATGCCTGCATATGACTTATCAAATTAGAAATTAATAGCAGTGTTGTCTCTCTATTATTGTGTACTGTGTCTTACCACTTGTAGCTCCAGCCACTTTTAGTTCACAATAAGACTCACACATCTCAGCTCTGATCTCATTTCTTCTGATAATGCAGTGACTGGCTGGCAAACAGAGCAACACCTAAAGCTCCTGTGGATACGTGTGAATATTCCACAAGGTGACTGTGATTAATGACTATGGTGTCATAATGCAGGACATCAAAGTACAGTTAAAACATGTCTGTGTATTAATGGCTATGATGTCATAATTCAGGCCTTCAAAGTACAGTTAAAACATGTCTGTGTAGTAATGACTATGATGTCCTAGTGTAGGGCTTCAAAGTACAGTTAAAAACTTGTCTGTGTAGTAATGACTATGATGTCATGATGCAGGACATCACGGTACAGTTAAAAATATGGCTGTGTAGTAATAACTATGAAGTTATAGTGCAGTGCTTCAATGTACAGTTAAAAACATGTATGCGTAGTAATGACTGTGATGTCATAATGCAGTGCTTCAAAGTACAGTTAAAAACACGTCTGTGTAGTAATGACTATGATGTCCTAGTGCAGGGCTTCAAAGTACAGTTAAAAACACGTCTGTGTAGTTATGACTATGAAGTCATAGTGCAGTGCTAGAAAGTACAGTTAAAAACATGCCTGTGCAGTAATGACTATGATGTAATAGTGCAGGGCTTCAATGTACAGTTAAAACCTGTCTGTGTAGTAATGACTATGATGTCATAATGCAGGACATCACGATACAGTTAAAAACACGTCTGTGTAGTAATAACAATGATGTCCTAGTTCAGGGCTTCAAAGTACAGTTAAAAACATGTCTGTGTAGTTATGACTATGAAGTCATAGTGCAGTGCTAGAATGTACAGTTAAAAACATGTCTGTGTAGTAATGACTATGATGTCCTAGTGTAGGGCTTCAAAGTACAGTTAAAAACTTGTCTGTGTAGTAATGACTATGATGTCATGATGCAGGACATCACGGTACAGTTAAAAATATGGCTGTGTAGTAATAACTATGAAGTTATAGTGCAGTGCTTCAATGTACAGTTAAAAACATGTATGCGTAGTAATGACTGTGATGTCATAATGCAGTGCTTCAAAGTACTGTTAAAAACACGTCT
Organism: Pygocentrus nattereri; assembly: GCF_015220715.1. Lineage (NCBI taxonomy): Eukaryota > Metazoa > Chordata > Actinopteri > Characiformes > Serrasalmidae > Pygocentrus > Pygocentrus nattereri. The sequence goes on along the minus strand of NC_051212.1, from coordinate 42,063,390 downwards.
GTGTAGTAATGACTATGATGTCCTAGTGCAGGGCTTCAAAGTACAGTTAAAAACACGTCTGTGTAGTTATGACTATGAAGTCATAGTGCAGTGCTAGAAAGTACAGTTAAAAACACGTCTGTGTAGTAATGACTATGATGCCATAATGCAGGACATCATGATACAGTTAAAATATATGTATGTTTATTATTTATTGAAGCCTCATACCTTATTAAACATTACTACATAGGTTTTAATATGACAGGAGGTGAAAACTTGTACTTCTTTACTATATATCCATCCATCCATTTTCTAAGCCGCTTCTCCGCCAGGGTCGCGCTGGAGCCTATCCCAGCAGTCTTCGGGCGGAAGGCAGGATACACCCTGGACAGGTCGCCAGTCCATCGCAGGGCAGACACAGACAGTCACTCACACCCAGGGGCAATTTAGCATGTCCAATTGGCCTGACTGCATGTCTTTGGACTGTGGGAGGAAACCAGAGAACCTGGAGGAAACCCACGCAGACACGGGGAGAACATGCAAACTCCACACAGAGAAGACCCTGGTCGCCCGGCTGGGGAATCGAACCCAGGCCCTCCTTGCTGTGAGGCGACAGCGCTACCCACCACGCCACCGTATATATATATTTCATTCAGTTATATTACTAAGAAAATATATTGATATTTTAGACAGTAGGTGCTTATCTACAGTCAGGATTTTTGACAATGACCATCATAATACAGAGGAACCTGATTCTAGATCAGTCCTTTAATGAGTTATTCTTGAGTTATAGTTTAAGTGGTAACTTAAAGCTTGACAGCTCCTGTTCTAAACCAAAGAACTAAATTTGGACTCCAGACATGTCTTGGCTGAACATCGACGTCTAAGGGAAGTGGAAACTCTATATAAAGTGTACACAATATAAATAGCTACAGTAACACCTGACAAGAGATCCAATGAAAAAAAGACCCAAAGCATTTTCCTGCAGTGAGTTTTTGTACAGTGTAGCTTGGTTTCCTGTCTCTGTGGGCCTCAGAGCACAGTAGTAGAGCGCAGAGTCTGATACTGCAGCAGAGGAAATTGAGAGATTTACTATATCTTTATGCAGTGTAGCATCCAGTCGTGGGAAAGGAGGGTCTGCAGGGACTACACCACCTGCTCCTGGATATTTCAGCAGCAAGAACTCTGGTCTGGATCCAGGATACTGATGAAACCACTGCAGATTGTCTGCTCTACCCTCATACCTGCAGGAGAGAGTAACTATCTCATCTTCAACTGCATGAACCTGTGTTTTGTTGTCCAGTGGTGCTACTGACTGTGCAGAACAATTTTCTGTGAGGAAAAAGAAATCATAATTTGCATCAGTGTTGTATGACATATACATTGCTCTCCACCCTAATTTATCACAAATTCAGTCAGACACATCACCACAAAGAAACAAAAAATATTAATATCCACACTTACCTAGTATGATCATAAAGACAGTCAGAGAGCACAGAAACATCATGGTGGTTCCAGTGTTCAGACAGTGAGGAGAGATGTGGTGCTGCTGTTCAAGCATGTAAAGACTCCTCCTACATTTGTCAGTGGATCTGTTATAAAAACAGAGGGAGGCAGATCAGGAGAACAACACAGTTCACTAATCTTCCAGATGTATAAAGCTTTTTGTGTCAGTTTCAGTAGCAAATAAAACACATTCTGTCCTTGTGTTATTTACGAATCTGCAGTTTGTGGGGCACATACCAAGAAATACATAACAACCCCTTTATTATGTATTGATTTGAGGAAGAATTGCACAAAATGTTAAAGGAACTCACAGAAAATATGTATTTATTAATGTTAGAGCAACTAGGGGCAGCTAGTGTGTGTGGTTTTCTATGCTGTTTAAATCCCGCCACGAATTTGTGGTAATGATTCAAATGTGTTTTAAATAGATGTGAACTTAATCAACGGTGCAGATATACAGTCATATGTAAAAGTTTAAAGTCAAAGTGCATGTTTTGTCGATTTTCTAAAGGAAAATAAGTTACCACACACTCTAAAGAGCAGAGCTGGATGAAGTACACAAATCATGTACTTGAGTTAAAGTAGAGATACCCAGGGTAAAATATTACTCCAGTAAAAGTAGAAGTCCTTACTCTAGACCTCAACTTCAGTAAATGTACTAAAGTATTTGGCTTCAAATGTACTTAAGTATTGAAAGTAAAAGTACTAAAAGATTAATCATGACTTTAATGTCCTGTTATCATTTTTATAACAAGACTAGCTTCCTGAACTCATTTTAGGTGAAAATCCTCCAGTGTCTCTCTTTGTAAACCAGTCGTTTAATAGAATATCATTAATTAGTGACACTGACGTCTATTAAAATGATCATAAGCACAAAAAACTGAAGGCAAACAGTTTCCATCAGGGAGAACCGAGCGTCTCTGAAATCACTTTTACAAACAAGCAAAGTTCAGTTTAAGGTTACTTTGTAAATTAGTTACAAGTTGAATAAAAACTTGCTTTAAACTCAGGATCACAAAGAAGTTTTCCTTTACTATATTGATCTGTAGGTCTCTGTTCATAAACATAAACTAACCGAAACTAATTTACTATAAAATGAAAGTGTTTGTATGAATTCAGAAAAAAAGAAACGTGCCAGTCACAACTGCATATGTGTACATATTTCTATATTGTGGTCTATTTACACAAAGTTAGGTTAGTTCCATCATTTAGGTCGACGTATGTGCTCCCAAAGTTTTTACGCTGCTGCGCTGATGTTGAACCGTGTGGTTGGACTGGGTTGGTATGACCAACAGGTCAAAACAAGCTCAGAACAAAGTGACCGCTGTGCCCTGATTGGTGTTCTGGCTTTGTACTTCTTTTGTTTTGACATGTTACATTTTTATACACACAAAAACCAAAAGGGACAACAGATTTCTCAAAATGTAGTGCAGTAAAAAGTCAGATATTTGACTTTGAAATGTAGTGGAGTGAAAATAAAAAGTCGCCCAAAATGGAAATACTTAAAAAAGTGCAGATACACGAAAAAACTACTTAAGTACAGTAACTAATTACATTTACTTAGTTACTGTCCACCACTGCTAAAGAGAATACCTCTGCAAATATGAATGCATGATTACTGTTTTTAGCTGAATTTAGCATACTGGGAGGAAAATCATACATTTTGCAAAAATATATTTATATATCTGGTCATTTATATTTGCTGAGAAAATCAACAAAACTCGACATTTGACTGCAGGTGTTTCTACCTTGGCGTACATCTGTAGTGTGTCAATGGACGCACAATCCTCAAACATGTGGTGAATGAATATTTACTAACAGAGTCACATTATTACAGCTTTCTGAATCAGATGTATATGTGGGAGAAAACTTATAACCCATTTTTTCATATTCATGACTTAGTGTTGTATTCAACAGTAGTACTGTATAAAGGCTTTATTGCCACTCAGTATCATTTAAAATGAGAAACAGAAGCCAGAATGCTGGGATTGCCACGATTAAACTACAGTCTCGTGTTTTCTATAAGTTGTGTAACTTTGCTCACTTCAACTTGCACATTCTTGCCTCATTCCAGCAAATGTAGATTAACCCTGCCCTCCTCTGGCAGATTTTGATCATTGCATGTGGGCTAAATTGAGATAAATGAAAAAAGCTCCTCACTGAAATCTCTATTACATATAATTGGGTTGAGGAGGAAACGTTATAGTGGTGGTGTGTGAGTGTGCTGGAGGATTCTCAGTGAGGACACTGTCTAATACATTGTGGGCCCAAAGTTTTATCACACAGATTTGAATGTGTTTTAAATGTCTCCTGGGTTTGTTTACACTTGCATTTTATGTGTAGCCTTATCCGAATACTCAACATGCATGAAGTGACCAGGTGTAAATGAGCTCAAAAAGAAGTGCTTTCTACCAAAGCTTATAGATTGCTCTCAGTACAAAAGAAAGTTGATGATGAACTCCGGAACTCAAACTTATCAACCACATTTTCTTGTGGATTTGGCTGAGTAAGAGAGCAACACCTGTCAGGAAACCCAATACAAAACCACATCACCTCATCACACAGTCAGTTTTTGTACAGCGTTGCTAGGTTTCTTGTTATTGTGGGCCTCCAAGCACAGTAGTAGAGTGCAGAGTCTGATAATTTAGCAGAGGAGATCTCCAGATTCACTATTTTGTTCTGAACCTTAGCAGAGAAGCCAGGTGGTGGAGAACCACTCACACTCCCTCTTTCATGCATATACAGGAGAAGGTCCAGTTTAGATGAGGGATACTGGCGATACCAATAAAAGTAAACATTGCTGGTGCTGTATCTGCAGGAGAGGGAAACTCTGTCACCCACTGAAACCTGCTTTTCAGTTTCCAATGGATCAATGGAATAAACCCCACCTGATATAAAAGAGAAAATTATTTTACAACCAAGCCAGGACTTGAAATCTAAAACCACTGTAACTGATTATACCAACTTTCTTTTGCTATTCATTTATAGTTTTTGAGGTGTAAAATGTTAAGTATGTGGTGGTATAAAGTTTTCTAAAGACCTATCAAATGTACTATGCATATTTCATACTCACCTACAAGCACTATCAAAATAAAACGTGCAAATGGCAGCATGATGGGAGATCCTCTGAGTTTAGTGGCAGACTAAGACCTTAATGAAACATGTTAAATTCAGGAAGAAAGCATCTACAAAAGTGTCAGTGTGCTCCACCTCCTAGACCACAGTGTATCCCATTTTCTGAATGGTGAGGATTATACAAAAAGAATAATAATAAAAAAAAAAACTAACCTTTTAGAGAAAGCGGTCTTTTCTTAGTTGTTTTCATTTTTAAGTGAATCATAGCACAGAGTCAGCTCTTCTGAAATTGACAAATGATTTACTGTTTTCACTTGACTCAGGTAACCCTGTCATGTTAATGTGGCAGGACAAAGTATTTTCATGCCTTTTTTTATGATGGGTGCAATATTCCATTGAATGCTTTTATTGTAGTAGTCTTCCCATTTCCCATAGTTCTCCCTGTAGTAATTGCAGGTCGCAGGTGTCCGAGTCCATGAATGACATTTCTTTGTTGGGTTTTGAAGCTGTTTGTTGTGTCCAGCTAAGACAGCAGTTGAATCTCTCTGCATTTTTGTTGGTGCTGTGGACACCCTAAGTCATTGAGTAGTGAGGTGTTACTCCTTTCCTCTTTATTGGGTAGGCCCTAATCTTATCCTACGAGAAGTGTTTTTTCTGGTGGGCCTATACTTGACCCTAGATTGGTTGGCTGCTTTTTGGTGAGGGCCTGCATGGTTATGCAGTATATCACTGATTGAGGGTTCAGAGCTGCTGTTCCATTTGAATAAGGGTCCCATCATAAGGGTAATTGTTAAATGGAAGTCTGTTGCAGTCATTGAGTAGTGAAGTTTTACTCCTTTCTTCTTTATTGGGTAGGCTCTAATCTTATACCTACAAGAGGTAGGTTCATGTTCATATAAGTCTTGTTTCATCTTGAGGTTGTGTATGAATCATATAAGTTTATCTAGTTGGATTATTAAATTATTTTTTTAATACTTATTTTCTCTTCTTTTTTTTCAGATTGGGCTAGGCCAGGTGGTGCAGCGGGTGGCTGGAGCTTAGATGGCTCATCATTGCACTGGGTTTTTTTTTTAGTTGAGTAACTGTGATTTTTCCCCCTTTTTTTTGCTTCACTTTGTGTGATTTGATTGTGTGTGTGTGTGTGTGTGTTTGGAGTGACACCTAACTTATAAGGTGGTAGAGCCCTTAATCTTCCTCTGCAGGCAGCCACCTACACCTGAGCCCTACTATTAGCTAATGTTATACCTTTCCACTTTTGATGTTGAAAGCAGGACATACTGTGTTCTGGAAATTTTAAACTGGAAGATTATATCTTATGTCCTTTGGCTTAAAAAATTTATTTTGTCATTTTGAAAGGTATATATATATATATATATATATATATATATATATATATATATATATATTTGTGTATTGTCAAAAGAAGTTATATTTTTTATTTGTAGAAGCATATCCTTGTTTCTTTAAAAAAAAAAAAAAAGACATATATAAATAAATAAAAAAACCTGTGGTTGAAACTTATCTATTTCCTAGCACCATCTGAGTATATAATAATTAAACTAGAGTCCCAGACTTTCTATGGTTGTTGATGGTCCCTCATTTCAGCTTCCTCCTCACCTTAATCCAGCAAATCTAGATTAAACCTGCCCTCTTCTGGTAGACTCCCATCATTACATCTTTTTGTAACAGTGATACGTGTTTTGCAATGAAATCTTAACTATGATGATTTCAAATTTGGAGGAGGCTAATTGAAAAACTAGATGTTCATTGTATCATGTCTTTTTCCATTGGCAGATCATTTGTTCTGTGAAAAATGCTTAAAACAGTACACAATTCAGATTAACATGGATGAGTCTGTGCATCTTAATAAGCTTCATCCCCTTCCACTGCTTGCTCTTAAACAAGAGATCCAAATGACCTTAATAGTGATTGGACATGAACCAAAGGGAATTCTTGTCTAAGGAACTGAAAGGAACATATTATTGTAAGAGGAGGTAAACTTACTGTTGTCTTTAGGCTTTTTCCAGTGGAAACAACTGTTCAAGGAGTCAATTGCAATACATAGCAATACTCAAAATAAGTTGTTCTTCTTTGTATTAGGGCTCATAGAGTCAACCTTCAATTCCCCACTGAGGGCATTTGCCAGAACACTAAAGCTGAACTTGTAAGTCGAGCAATTACTAGAAATGCCTAAAAGAAGCAGCCCAGGACTCCAGCCCAACACTGAACAGATCTCTGTATTTTATTGATATTTGTCATATTTTCTCACCATAGGCACAACATAATGTGTGAATGTGGTCTGAACTCTAATTTATAAAGCACATTTGTGTATTTGGCTGAGAAAAAGAGCATCACCTGGCAGGGAACCTAGTACAATAAACACTCCACTTTATCACACAGTGAGTTTGTGTACAGTGTAGATAGGTTTGCTGTCACTGTGGGCTCCATGGCACAGTAGTAGAGTGCAGAGTCTGATACTGCAGCAGAGGAAATCAATAGATCCACTGTTTTGTTTTCAACCTTAGCAGAGAAGCCAGGTGGTATAGAATCACTCAAACCCCCTGATTCATATATAAAGAGGAGAAAGTTCAGTTTAGATGAAGGAAATTGGCGATACCAGTGAAGCCTGTACACACTGCTGCTGTAGCTGCAGGAGAGGGAAACACTGTCACCCACTGAAACCTGCTTTTCAGTTTCCACTGGATTGATTGAATAAACTCCACCTGATGGAAAAGAGGAAGAAAACAAGCAAGATCTTTAAATCTAATACCACTTTGACAGAATTTGTCTTCTTTTTGTTTGTTTGTTTGTTTGTTTTTGTGGTACAAAAAACATTTTTTTTGAGGTACAAAATATTGAGCATGTGTTGTTATTAAGTATAAAGTTTTTTTTTTTAAATGTAGCAAATGCAGTATGCATGTTTTATACTCGCTCACCTACAAGCAGGATCAAAATAAAATGAGCAAACAGTAGCATGATGGGAGATCCTCTGTGTTTAGTGCCAGACTAACAGCATGGCAATGGAAGAAAAAAAAAACAAGCTAAAAAAACTACAGTCGCTGTGCTCCGCCTCCTTGACCACAATTGTCCCCATTTTCTGAGAGTTGTTGTTCAGCAATGTTGAAAATGCAAAGACCATATTTCATTGGTTTAATTTTCAGTTAACAGCTTAGGCCAGGGCCACCAGCACGCCCAAAGTTTTATCACATATTTCTATAACCTAAGAAAAACTCAGCTCATTTGCATTGAAGTCCCTGTAGTTATTGAATAGTAAGCCTTAGTATGTAATAAGCCTGAGTTAAAATGGCTATTAAGTAAAGTCATTAACTTTTCAACAGGTTACAGATAAGACAAAGTCCTACATGTTAATAAATATATTTTTATAAGATATAGTGAAAATGAGACTGTAGAACTTTAGAGGTGTGGAAAAATATCTTTGCAGATTTAAAAAAAGTTGGTTCCTCTTCCGTTGAGCCCATAGATCTTCAATTGGGTCTGGAGTCTGAGAATGTGAGGGCCAAAACATTTTGTGTTGCTCCAACCATTTCTTTGTCAATTTTGACAAGAACTTCAAGTCACTGTCTTTTTGGAAGACCCAAGCGTAGCCCAGTGTCAGCCTTCTCGCAGAGGCCAACAGATTTTCAGTTGAAATGTTGCAGTATTCAATGGAATTGTGCCACTGACCTTAACAAGAGACCCTGGACCACTTGAAGCAGTACAGCCTCAAAGCATCAAAGAGCCACCACCATATTTTAGTAGCTGTTCTTTGTACTCTGTCCCCATTTTTGGCAATCATGATGATGGTGTGCATGGCCAGAAAGCTCAATTTTTGACCACAACACATGATTCCAATGTTGCTTGGCAGAGTTCAGATGCTTGGATTTGTGTCTTGGTCTCAGAAATTGCTTCATTCATGGATCTCTTCCACAAAATGTCTGGTCATGGAGGTGGTATCTCACTGTTGATTTTAAAAAGGTGAAACACCAAGCTGCAAGTAAACTTTGCAGTTGTGAAACTGTGATCTTTGGGCTTCTCTTTGTCTCTCTAAGTACCCTACTCACTATGCATGGGGGCAATATGCAGATGCATCCACTACCTGGCAAATTTTCAACTGTTCCATGCTTTTGAAACTTCTTTACTATGGGTCTGACCGTGCTTACTGATCATTTCAACTGCTGACCTGTGTTTTTGTAGCCATTCTGCAGTCTATGCAGTTCAACAGCTTTTCTCCCATTTGTGCCAAGAGCTCTTGGGTTTTACCCATGATGTTTTACCCATGGATGACACAGGGATTTTACCTGTATGTTACCTCATATTTATACCCTGATGAAACAGTCATACATTAACAACAATACATTAACAACAATAAAGGTTCTTAGATAATAAAGCAATATCATAAAGCCTTTTCATTTTGATGGAATGAGCTATTCCAAAGGCACAGCAATACTTTTGCAGGAATAGTTTTTATTGGATGAAATTGTTAACAGTTTCTCCAAACATTTGTGGGAAAACAGAATCATACTTGTACTTTACAGTTTCAGAGATTTGACGACCCAAGAAAACTACCATCTTCTGCAAAACTCTAGCTGTGAACCTCTCTAATCATCCTCCTCCTTGATTGTGAGGGCAAAGCAGTTATGGGTATTTTCAGTCATGTAGCTATTATTTATAACACTGGCCTGATGTATGAAGGTCAGCAAACTGTTGTCTCAGTTTGTGCATATTCTGTAATTTTCAGAATTTTGAAGTGAATGTCTAAGTTAACCTGACCTTTATTACCATATATTACATGCAATGTACAACATTAGATATATTGTTCTTCATTTGAACACCATAAAAATGTATCAGCCACATTTTTTCTGTAAAAATTCTCATTTTATTCAATAAAGGGCAATATAGGAAAGGAAACCCAATACAACGTGTAAAGCATCATCCTGCAGTGAGTTTTTGTACAGCGTAGCTGGGTTTGCTGTCACTGTGGGCGTCACTGCACAGTAGTAGAGTGCAGAATCTGACACTGCAGCAGAGGAGATGATCAGATCCACTGTTTTGTTATATTCTTTAGCATCCAGTCTTGGAAAACGTGGGGTTGCATAGTTCACAGAATCTGATCCTGGAAATGTCATCAGTAAATACACTGGCATCTGGTATCTGGATCCAGGATACTGATGATACCACTGGAGACTGGAAACATCACCATCAAACGTGCAGGAGAGAGTAACTGTCTCATCTTCATGAGCATGAATTATGTTTTTCAGTGGTGTTATTGACTGTGAAACACAGCTCCCTGTGAAAAAATAAAGAAATCACAAGGATTTCCTGTTTGTTTTATTTATAAAATATAGTTCACATAGATATGAATATGGTTAATTACACTTACCTAGCATGATGATAAAGACAGTCAGAGAGCACAGAAACATCATGGTGGTTCCAGTGTTCAGATAATGAGGAGAGATGTGGTGCTACTGTTCAAGCATGTAAAGACTCCTCCTACATTTGTCAGTGGATCTGTTAGTAGAAAAGATGGATGCAGCCCAGGAGAATAAGAGTTTCCTAATTTTACACCTATAACATTTTTTTCTTTTTATTCTTTATTGACACCTCAGTTGTGATTAGTTTACTTCACACTTCCTCTCTGTGCTTTGTTAGAATGTTGTCTACAGTGGTATACATGTGGGAGTTTAAAATATACTTTCTTTGTACAGCGTAGGTGGGTCTGCGGTCACTGTGGGTCACTGTGGGATCATTAGCACAGTGATAGTGTGATGTGATGATCGTACATATTTAAATTGATTGTTTTTGATATTTCACTTTACTCTCAAAGGCACTCTTAGACACAGCAAGTTTTTGTGGTGCAGATTTGTTCTGCTCCACTTAATGATCTTGTAATAGATGTAGTGAAATGTCAGTATGTGCTGAATATATTACAAACAGACCACGGGTGATTTGAGAATGCCATGCTTAAACTAGAGTCTCAGCTTTTATATGGTTGTTTTACTTGTCCCTTCACATGAGATTCCTTATACAAATGCATAACTCAACTCAATCCAGCACATCTAGATTAAACCTGCCCTCTTCTGGTAGATTTCCATTATTGCATCTCTGCATTTTACTGTTTCTCTCAATTGCTTTAACACAGTCCTCAAATGAAAACGATCATGTGAAATGCTCCACATCAGTTGTTCATTTGTTCACAGCTCTATATGCATTGCATCTCATTGCTTTTGCAAAGAATTCAAACATTCAAACAGATGCTTGCAAACACTACGTACAGTTTTCTCTGGTTGGTTCAATGACATATTGAGAAAGCATTGGATCAAAATGGATAACACATTGAAAGGGCATGTGCATCATACTCTAAAATGTCTGATCATTTCATAAAATACAATATCACAGAAACATCATGGTGGTTCCAGTGTTCAGATAACGAGGAGATGTTTGGTGCGACTGTTCAAGCATGTAGACCCTTCCTACATTTGTAAGTGGATCTGTGTGGTTTTCCTCTTCATTTCTTAGGCTAATTTAAAAAGTTTCTGCAGCAGTTTCAGGCACAAATAATTTACTAAGATCAGAGCAACTCACAGCGGCTGGTGTTCTAACCATTTGTCCTACCCATGGAGTGAGCCCTACTATGATGCACATACAGTAACAGTAGGCTATAGTATAGTCACTTCATTTTTCTAACACATTAAAAACATAATGTTAATTCACTCTTACTAACTGTTAACTGAATTCAGTTAACTGAATTTTATTATTAATGCACTGCCTATAGTTTTAGTACTGGGGCTAGTTAGAGAGATGCACCAGTAGTAAAACTGTGATAATGTCACAAACGCTTGTACTATCGATATTGTTTTATACAATGGCAGATACCAAAGTATGTACATAACAAACTATGACCATGGATAATAGCACAACTGTAGCTCTCAGATTTTCTTTATTCACTAAACCTTTAAAACCTTGTGCTTTACTGCTTAGTAGAGGCTTATTGTGACACATCAGACCTGGAAACTGAAGAAGGATCCATGTGCAGGTTTAATAGTTAATCCAAAACTCATGGTCAAAAGGCATAAAAAACAAATCAAAAACAGTAAGTCCATCCAAAAGCCAAACACCCAAAACACAGGGGCAAAAGGCAAAGGCAAAAATCCAGTCCAGGCAGAGAGTCAGAAACAATAGGTAGTTAATCCAAAAATGCTTAGTATGCAGACACAAGGGAACTGGCAATACTTCTAACTGTTTGGATGAAAGAGAGGAGTATTTAAGCTGTGGCTGATTACAGAAAGTTTGGTGGTAACAAGGCTAGTACTCCAGGGAGTGAGACCTCTGGTGGCCATACAAAGAGTTACTGACACTTATATGTGCAGTTTGTGGTCCTATGCATAGCATGACATTAAACACTTACAAACCATGCTCGGTTTTTACCAACACGCTTGAGCTCAGGACCACAGATTAAGATGACGCAATGACGTAGCTTTGTTTATGTTGGTATTGTGCCACTGTATCTTGCAGATTTATAATGCACCATTCAATAAACATCAAATTATCAACCTAACGATTGCTATGACACAAGTTTAGTTGATAAAGATTTAAATTTGAGGTAACAAAGTGGAGTGTCTGGTTTTGGAGGGACGCAAATAGTATTTGGATATGCAGGCTAATGCTAGTCGGCTGCTCTAGTGTAGTTAGCTTATGGCCAACAGATCCAACCACCACAGTACAAGTTCGATCCTATCTAACTTGTTTTAAGTCTAGACGACTCTTCATGTCATGCCTGAGAGAGCAAAACTGATTGCACGTAGTTTTCCTATGGATTTCCCAGTCACTCAAGTCTGCACCAGCCTTGAATGACAGTTCCACCCTGAGAATCATTTGGAATGAAAACAGAAAACGGCCTCATCTTTAAAGGCAAGACCCAGCATTTTGTTCTCCAGATGTGCTATTGGTTGTAAAATATATTAAGAAATAAGAATAACAATGAAAAAAATAACAATAAACTTTGCATCAGGGTTGCATAAAAGATTAACTGCCACTTGACCTTTTCAAACAGCAGAGACAGAAGGACAGGAGAAGGGTCCAGCTGTAGAGCCTGCAGAGCCCAGACCTGCACTCCTAGACCCACAATCTCATCTCCAGTTATAATGTGACATACTTTGTGACATAGAAGCTATCATACATGGAGGCCATAGAAGACAGTTGATAGAAAACTTTAACTGCTATCCTAGCAAACCCAGCTGTGTTGTGACCATCTATCGCTTTGGTACCCAAATGTTGTTACAATATTAAAATGCAATTCCTTAGAAAGCTGTGACAACGTTGTGGCAGCATTGTCACAACCTTCTAGAATATTTCTATTATGTTGCGCATGGAACTCCATGGAATCTTGCTGAGTTGCCAACAGGTAGTCATGATACCACATGGCACTGTTACTTCATAATCGGATTGTACAAACTGGTTCAGACAACGTAAACAACACCATCTTTTGCCAATGTTGTAGCAACATGTGTGAAAGCAGACACTGTTCTGTAAATGTTGTGTGTGTGTGTGTGTGTGTGTGTGTGGGCATGGCTTAGTCCCAATGGGTTCCTTACTCCCTACATATTGGCCGATGTAACGTATGAAATTTGGGTTTCTACACCAAAACTGTGCTCTATGCTCCAAGGAGTAGTGCACATGTGACTCAATCTCAAATAGCTCTTTGCTAACCCACACATATTATGCACTGTTTGGGTTCCAGAGTCGTTATTTTAAGACCTGTGGTAACACACTACATAGGGAGTAGGGATAGACATCACTGAAGGAGACACATTGCCAAAATCTCATGTTTATCCATTGACACAATAAGAAGACCTCTCCTTGGATCACCACCTTATCGTGGTGGAGGGGTTTGCGTGCTTGAATGATCTTAGGAGCTATGTTGTCTGGAGCAAAAGCTCCTGGTAGGGTCTCCCATGGCAAACTGGTCCTAGGTGACAGGTCAGACAAAGTGTGATCCATAATAACCCCTATGAAGACACAAAAACAGGACTTGTGTACCCTGCCCGGAACAGGGTTACCGGGGCCCCACCCTGGAGCCAGGCCTGGGGGAGGGGCTCGCCAGCGAGCGTCTGGTGGCCGGGCATTTACTCATGGTGCCCGGCCGGGCCCAGCCCGAAGGAGTTATATGAGTCCCCCCTCCCATCGACCCACCACCAATGGGAGGGGCAGTAGTAGGGGTTCGGTGCGTTGTGGATCGGGCAGTGCCCGAAGGCGTGGGCCTTGGCGTTCTGATCCTCGGTTGCTGAAACTGGCTTTTGGAACTTGGAACGTTACCTCACTGGCGGGGAAGGAGCCTGAGTTGGTGCGCGAGGTTGAGAGATACCGGCTAGATATAGTCGGGCTCACCTCAACACACAGCTTGGGCTCTGGGTCCAATCTCCTTGAGAGGGGCTGGACTTTATTCTTTTCTGGAGTTGCCCATGGTGAGAGGCGGCGGGCAGGTGTGGGCTTTCTCATAGCCCCTCGACTCGGTGCCTGTATGTTGGGGTTTTCTTCGGTGGACGAGAAGGTAGCTTCCCTATGCCTTCGGGTTGGGGAATGGGTCCTGACTGTTGTCTGTGCTTATGCACCGAACAGCAGTTCAGAGTACCCAGCCTTCTTAGAGTCCATGGGAAGGGTGCTTGAAAGTGCTCCTCCTGGAGACTCTATTGTCCTACTGGGGGACTTCAACGCTCACGTGGGCAATGACAGTGAGACCTGGAGGGGTGTGATTGGGAGGAATGGCCTCTCTGATCTGAACCCGAGTGGTGTTCAGTTTTTGGACTTCTGCCAAAACCACAGTTTGTCCATCACGAACACCATGTTTGAACACAAGGATGTCCATAAGTGCACATGGCACCAGGACACCCTAGGCCGCAGTTCAATGATTGACTTTGTAGTCGTGTCGTCGGACTTGCGGCCATGTGTTTTGGACACTCGTGTAAAGAGAGGAGCTGAGCTGTCAACTGTCAACTGATCACCACCTGGTGGTGAGTTGGATCAGGTGGTGGGGGAAGATGCCGGTCAGACCAGGCAAGCCCAAACGCATAGTGAGGGTTTGCTGGGAACGTCTAGCAGAAGAACCTGTCAGAGTGATCTTCAACTCACACCTCCATCAGAACTTTGACCAGATATCGGGGGAGGTGGGGGACATTGACTCAGAATGGGCCATGTTCCGTTCCTCCATTGCTGAAGCGGCTGACTGTAGCTGTGGCCGTAAGGTAGTTGGTGCTTGTCGGGGCGGTAATCCTCGAACCCGGTGGTGGACACCCCAGGTGAGAGATGCCGTCAAGCTGAAGAAGGAGTCCTACCGGGCATGGTTGGCCTGTGGGACACCAGAGGCAGCTGGCAGGTATCGACAGGCCAAGCGATCTGCGGCTTCAGTTGTCGCCAAGGCAAAAACCCGTGTATGGGAGGAGTTTGGTGAGGCCTTGGAAACTGACTTTAAGTCGGCTCCGAAAAGATTCTGGCAAACCGTCAGGCGACTCAGAAGGGGAAAGCAGTGTGCCACTAGCACTGTATATAGTGGAGATGGTGTGCTGCTGACTTCGACTGAAGACGTCATTGGGCGGTGGAAGGAATACTTTGAGGACCTTCTCAATCCCACCGACACGTTCTCCAGTGAGGAGGCTGAGTCTGGGGACATGGGAATAGGCTTGTCCATTACTGAGGCCGAAGTCGCTAAGGTAGTTAAGAAGCTCCTTGGTGGCAAGGCTCCAGGGGTGGATGAGATCCGCCCTGAGTTCCTCAAGGCTCTGGATGTTGTGGGGCTGTCTTGGCTGACACGCCTTTTCAACATTGCGTGGACATCGGGGGCGGTGCCACTGGATTGGCAGACTGGGGTGGTGGTTCCTCTTTTTAAAAAAGGGGACCGGAGGGTGTGTTCCAACTACAGGGGAATCACACTCCTCAGCCTCCCTGGCAAGGTCTATGCAGGGGTACTGGAGAAGAGAGTCCGGCTTATAGTCGAACCTCGGATCCAGGAGGAACAGTGCGGGTTCCGCCCTGGTCGTGGAACACTGGACCAACTCTTCACCCTCTCCAGGATTCTGGAGGGTTCATGGGAGTTTGCCCAACCAGTCCACATGTGCTTTGTGGATCTGGAGAAGGCATTCGACTGTGTTCCCTGGGGTATTCTGTGGGAGGTGCTTCGGGAGTACGGGGTACATGGCTCTTTGCTACGAGCCATTCAGGCCCTGTACAAACAAAGCTGGAGTTTGGTTCGCATAGCCGGCAGTAAGTCAGACTCGTTCCCAGTGAGAGTTGGACTCCGTCAGGGCTGCCCTTTGTCACCGATTCTATTCATAATTTTTATGGATAGAATTTCTAGGCGCAGTCAAGGGATGGAGGGTGTCCGGTTTGGTGACCTCAGGGTCACATCGCTGCTTTTTGCAGATGATGTGGTCCTATTGGGGACATCAGGCCGCGAACTTCAGCTTTCGCTGGATCGGTTTGCAGCCGAGTGTGAAGCGGCTGGGATGAGAATCAGTACCTCTAAATCCGAGACCATGGTTCTCAGGCGGAAAAGGGTGGAGAGCCCTCTCTGGGTCGGGGATAGGCTCTTGCCTCAAGTGGAGGAGTTCAAGTATCTCGGGGTCTTGTTCACGAGTGATGGTACAAGGGAGCGGGAGATTGACAGGCGGATTGGTGCTGGGTCAGCAGTGATGCGGGCTCTTTACTGGTCTGTTGTGGTAAAGAAAGAGCTGAGCCATAAGGCAAGGCTCTCGATTTACCGGTCGATCTACGTTCCCACCCTCACCTATGGTCATGAGCTTTGGGTAATGACCGAAAGAATAAGATCGCGAATACAAGCGGCCGAAATGAGTTTCCTCCGCAGGGTGTCTGGACTCTCCCTTAGAGATAGGGTGAGAAGTTCAGTCATCCGGGAGGGGCTCGGAGTAGAGCCGCTGCTTCTTCACGTCGAGAGGAGCCAGCTGAGGTGGTTCGGGCATCTGGTTAGGATGCCTCCTGGACGCCTCCCTCGGGAGGTGTCACAGGCGAGTCCACCTGGGAGGAGACCCCGGGGAAGACCCAGGACACGCTGGCGCGACTATATTGCCCAGCTGGCCTGGGAGCGCCTCGGAATCCCCCTTGGAGTGCTGGCGGAAGTGGCTGGGGAAAGGGAGGTCTGGGCTTCATTGCTTAGGATGCTGCCCCCGCGACCCGAACCCCGGACAAGCGGAAGATAATGGATGGATGGATGGATGGACAATAAGAAGAGAAGGCCATGGGGAGAATATCAATAAGGCGTTAGCCCAATGTTTTATTTGTCCTTCCACTTCTCCATCTGGATCTGAATTCTTCTTTGTGAAGAAGTCTCAGACTCTGCATAGAATATTGTGTTTGCTTATCCCGTCTGATCCCTGTTGCACTGGAACAGCTTTGTGGTGCCCTGTTCTTCACAAAATTAGACCTTCGTAGTGCGTATAACTAAGTATGCATTAAAGAGGAGAATGAATGAAAGATTGTATTTATCACCATATATAGGGCAGTATGAGTACTTGGTAATGCAGTTCAGTTTACTTAGTAATGCCCCGTCTATCTTTCAATCTTTTATCAGGAATGTTCTCCATGACATGATAGGGAAGATTATCATAGCCTACATAGATGACATGTTAATATACTCCCCTGATAATGAAACACTTAATCCAAGCCCTGCTGAAAGAAATTATGCTATGGGACACCGAGAGCTGCTTGCAGTTAAACTCTAGAGGGGTGGCGCAACTGGTTAAAGGGGCTGCTCACCCTTTTTGGATCCTCACTGACCATAGAAATTTAGAATAGCTATGCTCTGTGAAGCATCTCAATCCTAGACATGCTAAATGATCCCTGGTGAGGAGGTCTGGGAGCAAACACACTGCAGTATTAAGGCGGCCTTTTGATGTGCAAAGGCAAAAGCAGACAGGCATCAAGGAGAGACCCCCTCCTTTCAACCTGGAGACTGGGTTTGGCTTTCTTCTCAGGGCCTAAGGTTTGGAAGGGTTGTCATAACTTGCAAGCAAAATACGACGGTACATTCCAGATCATTTTTTTATGTCTCCCTCCTTAAGCCTGAGGTCCAGGGTCCTCATCGCCTGATGAGCCTCCTCCAATACCGTCATACTTCCTTCAGATCTGGGTAAGCCTACAGCCAACCCTGCTACTCAGCAACATGTTTCTTAGAACCACTCGCTGCAACATGTGACCCAAAACTCCACCTATCACAGTTCAACCTCTCCAGATTACTAATCACTTCGTTGTTTTCTTGTGTTTGTTAGTTTAGTATATAAGCCCAGGATTTATCTTTGTTCATCATCACTCATGTGTTTCCATTATGCTACTTCCTGTTTCTCTGTGTATGCCCGAATGCTGTAGAAGACTTTTAGCTTGTAGTAAAAACCCCTCAAACATCACACAGCTGGAGAGGTTTTATAAAAAGAAGTAGGCAATTTCTTCAAGTTGATGTAGGAAACTTTACAGGAAATGCCAAAAAGAAGTGATGTGTGCATCAGCTTCAGTCCAACCTCTTATAGTTCTCTGTCCCCTCCTTTATTGAAACTTGTTAAACTTGTCATACTTTATTGCCTATAAATACAAAAATAATTTGGTGTGGTCTTAACTCACAAACTCAAATTTATCAACCAAATTGTTCTGTGGATTTGGCTGAGTAAGAGACCAACACCTGGCAGGAAACCTGATACAAAACCACATCACCTCATCACACAGTCAGTTTTTGTACAGCGTAGCTGGGCTTCTTGTCACTGTGGGCCTCGAAGCACAATAATAGGGTGCAGAGTCGGATAATTTAGCAGAGGAGATCTCCAGATTCATTATTTTGTTCTGAACCTTAGCAGTGAAACCAGGTGGTGGAGAACCACTCACACGCCCTGATTCATCTGTATACAGGAGAAAGTCCAGTTTAGATGAGGGATATTGGCGATACCAATAAAGATAAACATTGCTGCTGCTGTATCTGCAGGAGAGGGAAACTCTGTCACCCACTGAAACCTGCTTTTCAGTTTCCAATGGATTGATTGAATAAACTCCACCTGATATAAAAGAGAAAAACAGTTTAATGCCAAGCCAGGACTCTAAATCAAAGACAACTGCACCTGATTATACAGACTTTCATTTATCGAAATTGCTGAAATGTTGCATAAGTGGTGTTTAAAGTATTTCTAAAAATGTATATGTATTATGCATTATGTGTATTTCATTCATACCTATGAGCACTATCAAAGTAAAATGAGCACACAGCAGCATGATGGGAGATCCTGTATGTTAAGTGACCGATTTAAATGTGAAAGAGAAAAATCAGGAAGAAAAGCATCTTTTGCAATGTCAACATGCTCCACCTCCTAGACCACAACGTCTTCCAGTGTTGATGAAAATGTGCAGTAATGTTCAAGCTGAAACTTGAGCTTGTTTTGAGAAATAATCTTTGCAATTTCATTTAATTCAAGAAATAATGCTTGAAGCGATTGAAATGGCCAGTACGCAATGTAGAGTTCAATTGATTAACAAAATGCAAAGCTTCCTCCTCTTCCGTATTTTGTTCTTGGACAAGATGCCCAACTGACACTGATGTGAGGTGAACCAGAAGCAGTTCTAGTTTATATAGCTCACGGTTCTTTTGTGTTTGCTACTTAAATACATTTGAATTAATTTGTACTTTAACCAAAGTAGGAATATAAATTGAGCACTTGTTCTTTTACTGGAGTGAAATAAAGAGTTTTTGTACAGTGTAGCTGGGTTTCCTGTCACTGTGGGCTCCATGGCACAGTAGTAGAGTGCAGAGTCTGATACTGCAGCAGAGGAGATCGTCAAACTCAGTGTTTTTTTGTTTTCTTCAACTTTCATTCTTGGTGCAGCTGCATAGCTCGCATCTTTTGATCCTGGAATTATCATCAGTAAATGCTCTAGTTTCGATCCAGGATACTGATGATACCACTGCAGACTACGTGCAACACGATCATACTCATATTTGCAAGACAGAGTAACTGTCTCACTTTCAGTAGCATGAATCTGCATTTTGTTGTCCAGCGGTGCTATTGACTGTGAAACACAGTTTCCTGTGAAGAAATAAAAAACTGATTTTTGTGACTTTTTAAAGATGAATTGCCAACCAACCTAATTTAGCACTGATCAACAAACACAGAAGTCAGAAAACAGAAAACAAAAAATTGATTTTACAAAGATATAAAATGTAGTTAATAACACTTACCTAGCATAATCATAAAGGCAGTCAGAGAGCACAGATACATCATGGTGGTTCCAGTGTTCAGATAATGAGGAGAGATGTGGTGCTACTGTTCAAGCATGTAAAGACTCCTTGTCTGATGTTTTTCAGATTAATGTAAATGTGTTTAAATTCTGAACATTGCTTCACTTAGATTTATTTAAATATTATACGCTGTATTGATTTCAAAACTTAATGACGTGGTGGGCCCACCAGACCCTCAAATATTGGCTGAGTAACAAAACATAAGCACCACACAAGCACTAATTTGAGGAATCACCCAAAACGTGGAAGAATCTCACAGAAAATGGTGGAGGTGGGGTAAAAATAAAACGTAAAATGTGGCCTGTGCAAAAGTTGCGGCACATTTTAGATTGTATGATTTTTCTTAGTATGGTAACTTAGCTATTAGATACAAATTCTTCTCCAAAAGTTTTAGAGAAATGTATTTTTTTTGTTTTTTCTCTTTAGAGGATACTTTCACTTTAAATGTTAACTTATTTTACACTTAGAAAATCAAAAGCATGTAATTTGGCTGGAGGTGTTGAATTTTTTTCACAACTGTAATGGTAACAGTTTTTCATAACTGTAATTTACTTAAACAGTAACATTATTGCAGCTCTCTACAGTCTTATGGCTGGTTGAATTGGTCTCTTGTTTTATCTTCAAAATGTGGGGGCAGTTGTAGGCTGGAGGTTAGGGAATCAGCCTCGTGACCAGAAGGTTGCTGATTTGATCCCCTTAGCTGACAATATGTGACTGAGGTGCCTGTGAGCAAGGCGCCTAACCCCCAACTGATCCCCAGGTGCTGCAGATGGGCCTGCCCACCACTCCAGGCAAGTGTCCTCACTGCCCCCTAGTGTGTGTCTTCACTAGTGTGTATGTGGTGTATAAAGCAATAAAATGATCATAACAGGTTATTATAACAAAATTATATGCTAATTTTCTACTTGTTACCAGATAAAAATTCTAAATATAAAATTGTGTTCACTTCTCTAATTATCCTCCTCTTTGTGTATTAGGGTAAAATAGACTTGCATTCTCTTACTGGTAGGTTCACTACAGCTCTGGTGGATTAAAACTTCTTAATTATTCCTCCTGATTTTTGGCATTTATTTATTGCCGAATTATACAAAGTCAACATGCTTTTATCCCAGTTCATGTGTATTCTATAGTCTTTTGAAAGATGAATGATTAAGCAAGCTTAATCTTTTTTACCTTATGTTTATGAAAGGTACCCCGTTAGTTACATTACATTTCAATTATATAGATTTTTTTTTGTTTGTTTGTTTTGCAGAAGGCAGACAATTGGAAGACAAGGCAACAAGTATAAAATTCAGCTCAGTGTTTTTGTACAGTGTAGCATCTTTTCTGTAGCATTCAGTCATGAAAAAGGTGGAGTTGCAACGCTCACCAGATTTGATCCTGGATATATCATCAGTAAATACTCTGGTCTGGTTCCAGGATACTGACGATACCACTGCAGAATACTTGGAGTACCTCTAGATTCATACTTGCAGGAGAGAGTAACTGTCTCATCTGAACCAGGACTTTGCTGTCCCGTGGTGCTGTTGACTGTGAAACACAGCTCTCTGTGAAGAAATAGAAAAAACACGAGAAGTTTGCAGTTTTTTTTTCTATTTATTCTTTATAAATATAATAATATAATGAATAACATTGTTTTAATAAGATAAATCAGCAGTCACGCTAACTTATCACAGGCATACCACACACACACACACACACACACACACACACACACATCACAAAGTCAATAACAGAAAAAATATATTTCACATAGATATAAATGTAGTTACTAAGACATACCCAATATGACCAAAAAGACAGTCAGAGAGCAGAGAAACATCATGGTGGTTCCAGTGTTCAGATAGTGAGGAGACTCCTCCTACATTTGTCAGTGGATGTGTTATAAGAACAGAGGAATACAGATAACACAGGTCTCTCCCCATTAAAAAAGTGGCTTATTTATTTCTTTTTAATTTCCATTTTTACTTTTCTTAGTTGGTGTGGTCTTTAATTCAATTATATTATATAAGTATGTATTTATGTATGTATGTTAACAATCAGCCAGTCTGTGTATATTCCACTTAATTTACTAATGTTAGAGCAACTCACAGTGTCCTGTGTTCTAATGATTTGTCTTACCCATTGAGGAGTCTTACTGTGCACATGCATATCATTAATAGGTTATAGTTACATTAGTAAGCAAACTTTTCTAATGCTTTGTTGGGTTTTAACCGTCTACTGCACACATTATGAGAGCAATTTAAAAAAAAGAATAATTTTTCTTGCAGGATATTGAACTGATTATTAAATTGAAAAATATTTTTAATAATTAACGTGTGCAGGAGTCCTTTTAGGGTATGAGGCAACAGTGTGTGACAATGGGAAGAAATGATGAACCTGTGTTCCCTGAAGTGGCAAGATCTGGCTTGTGACTGGCTAAATCCATTCTACTGCCCTACAGTGTTGCTTCTAGACAACAAACATAGTTCGGCAAATAAAAAAATAAAAAAAGAAGATACTGAATGCTAAAAAGAGGTTTAAGTGCACATTAAGAGATAGTATGACCAAATATATCCTTTTATTTACTAACTCTTGGCCAGATTCAGGTGCATAAAGCAGAAAGTCCGGTTTAGATGAGGGATATTGGTCATACTCACATACCTGCAAGCATTTTTAAAATAAAATGAGCAAATGGCGGCATAATGGAAGATCTTCTGTGCTCAGTGGCAGAGCAGTTAACAACTAGCAGCTGGTTTTTGTGGAGTTTTCTCCACCTTTTTAATATGTGTTTTATGTTTTAATGAATCAAATGTGTCTTTGGGATGTTTATTTTAACCTGTAGACTTCAGTTCAGCTTCCTCAAATTAATAACTCACCTCAATCCAGCAAATCTAGATTAAAGCTGCCCTCTTGTGAGACGCTGAATCTCAGTGAGACACTGTCCACTATAATCCCACATGGTCCTAATTGTGCTGTGACAATACTTTGCTATCTTTTATTAAAATTGAAAATGACCTATTATTGAAAAATTGTAGCACTTTATAGATCTCAGTGATAATTGGACGTTAATAGAATAATATTATGGTAACATGTACCAACTTAATAAAGAACATGCTAATTTTCTAGATCTTACAAGAAATTAGTAAGTGTATCAGCAAAAAAATGTTAAGATAGATGTTACAATGAACACAAATCAAACTTCATTTTTTATATATTTTTTTATTTTTAAAAAAGTCTTAATGTGGTCTTGTTCTTCAGTTGGACTTGACTACTAAAAGTCTTGGTCTTGTCTCGGACTCGATGGGTCCCATCTCGGTCTTAACTCAAACTCAGATCTAACAGTTTTAACTACAACACTAACAGCAGGGACCCCATTAGTTGCATTATTCTCCAGATTAATACAATATAAATTACTACTATTACTACCCATTTAACAACCACATTGTTCTATGAATGTGTTTGTTTTTTCATGTTTCAGAAAGTGAACAAGTGAAAGGAAACCCAATACAAAAAGCAAAGCATCATCCTGCAGTGAGTTTTTGTACAGTGTACCTGGGTTTCCTGTCACTGTGGGCTTCATGGCACAGTAGTAGAGTGCAGAGTCTGATACTTCAGCAGAGGAGATGATCAGATCCAGTGTTTTGTTCTTTTCTTTAGCATCCAGTCTTGGAAAACGTGGAGTTGCATGGCTCACAGTTGGTGATCCTGGAAATGTCATCAGTAAATACACTGGTCTGGATCCAGGATACTGACGATACCACTGCAGATTATTCACACTACCATTATACTTGCAGGAGAGAGTAAGTGTCTGATCTTCAACAGCATGGATTGTGTTTTTCAGTGGTGCTATTGACTGTGAAACACAGTTCCCTGTGAAGAAATAAAGAAATCAAAAGAACTTCCTTTCTCCTTCTTTTTCTTTACATGAATTGCCAGTCAACTTACCACTGCCATACACACACATCACTACAAAGTCAAACAGAGTTATGTATTTCACTCAGATATAAATATGGTTAATAACATACCTATCATGATCATAAAGACAGCCAGAGAGCACAGAAACATCATGGTGGTTCCAGTGTTCAGATAACGAGGAGATATTTGGTGCTACTGTTCAAGCATGTAAAGACTCCTCCTACATGTCTCAG
Source organism: Pygocentrus nattereri (assembly GCF_015220715.1). Classification (NCBI taxonomy): domain Eukaryota; kingdom Metazoa; phylum Chordata; class Actinopteri; order Characiformes; family Serrasalmidae; genus Pygocentrus; species Pygocentrus nattereri. The sequence goes on along the minus strand of NC_051212.1, from coordinate 42,039,420 downwards.
TGAATCTGCTATAAGAGGAATGTAGACCAGGAGAAAGACACGTTTCTTTAATTTCACATCTAAAATGACTTTTTATGGATGTGATTAGATTCCTTTTCTTTCACTTCATGCTCCCTTCACCTTGTTAGTATACTGTGTATTATGTTAAACTCATGGACATTTAAATTCAAATGTATATTTTTGTGACCTATAATTGTTCAAGTTCAATAAATAATTTGAATTTGTCTAATTTATGCAAATCAATGCCATTGTTGTTCACTTTATTTGTAAAATGAGCTAATTGTTGTTGTGTAGCTTTGTCATGGTCCACTTACTGACCTTTTAGAATATGTGCTGACATGCATGTGTTGAACATGTTAAAAGGAAAATTAGAACCTACAGACCATGAGAAGACTATGATTAAACGAGAGTCTCAAAACTTTATATGGTTGTTTTACTTGGTCCCTTACTTCAGCTTCCTCTTACGAATGAATCAGTCCCCTCAATCCTATAAAAAAGATTAGACTGGTAGACTTCCATCATTACATCTCTGCAATAGGGATAACTATTCTGCAGTGAAATCCTGTAGTGATGATAAATAAAAACATCTTAAATCTAGTCAGTCTAGCCAATGTATCTGATGTTTCTCATCATGAGATTGCTATAATATTAAAGACCTTTAGAGACCATGCTGTTGTAAAGCAGTGGAGATGTGCTTACTACGTTGTTCTGTTTCTAGTGGAGTTTTCTGTGGAAAATTGTGTCGTTGTGAAACATAGAATCACTTGAAATAAGTTGTTGCTTGTTGCTTCATGGCTCATACAGTCAACCATAAATTTAGTGGCCCTTAAAGGACTGGGCAAAAAAAGAAGTGGAGGGTATGGAATGAGCAATGGAAAGCCAGCGTAAATCAGCACTAGCATAAATCAGAAGCCACTCTGCATCCCAACCTTTTGTAGAACACTGTTCCCTTCTTTAGTCATACGGTTTATACCTTCTCTCCTTTCAGTACAAAATAAGTTGATGATGTGGCTTAAACCCATCAACCACATTTTTCTGAGAATTTGGCTGAGCAAGAGCAACACCTGACAGGAAACCCAACACAAAACCACATCACCTCATCAGAGAGTCAGTTTTTGTACAATGAAGCTGGGCTTCTTGTCACTGTGGGCCTCAGAGCACAGTAGTAGAGTGCAGAGTCTGATAATTTAGCAGAGGAGATCAACAGATCCACTCTTTCATTCTCAATCCTGGCAGAGAAGCCAGGTGGTAGAGGGTCACTCAAATCCCCTGATTCAAATATGTATAGCAGAAAGTCCAGCTTAGATGAGGGATACTGGCGATACCACTGAATGTTGTACACATTGCTGCTGCTGTAGCTGCAGGAGAGGGAAACACTGTCACCCTCTGAAACCTGCTTTTCAGTTTCTAAAGGATTGATTGAATAAACTCCACCTGACATAAAAGAGAAAAACATGTTAAATCCAAGCCAGGCTAAATCTAAAGCCACTGTAATGGATTATACACAGTTCATTTTATTTATTATTTTTTCTTTTAAGTGCATTAAGTGCAAATGTTTCTTTCAATAGTAACAATTGAATTATGCATTTCATACGTACCTATAAGCACTATCAAAATGAAATGAGCAAATAACACCATGATGGGAGATCCTCTGTGTTTAGTGCTGTTTAGAGCTTGTCAATGAAGACAAGGCAGAAATGTGCTCCACCTCCTAGACCACAACTTGTCCCCATTTTCTTAGAGTTGATGCCCTTTCAGTGTTGTTCAAATTCACAGACCAAGTTTCATTTGTTTAATTTCCAGTTAAAACAGCCAGTAAATACAAGTTATTCATTTCCATGATGGTTCATGTTTAAAGATATCAGCTTAGTCCACATTCATAATGAAGAGAAATGTACAAAATTATATGTAGCTGTGAAGAAGCTGTTACTGAGAAAAGGGAATAGACAAACACATTTCCTGCAAATAAATAAACGTTTGTGTGTTTTATTGAAAACTCCTATTTTATGGGTGTACAGCTGTTCAAAATGTGTTTGCTAGTAATGACAGTGAGTGTGAGTTTCCTTAAAATGAGTGAAAATAGTCACTATTGAAACACTCAATAATAAAAAAAATGGGAAAGATTTGAAGGCATTGTTATTGTCTTGCTAGTGATAAAATGGAATGTTCAGTCATTTATTTTAACAAAAAAATAAATAAAGTTTAGGGTCTTTCAACGCAAAAGTGTCTTTCAACGATTTTTAGTCCAAGTCAGTAAAATTTCAGCAAAAAAAAAAAAAAAAAAATGTTTTCAATCAAGTTTTCAATTCTGACTTTTAACCAGTTAATTGGAGTGAACTATATATGTTTTCTGTTCATGTATCTGTTGCTTGAAAATTATTTAATGACTTACTGACTGTCTTTAATTTAACTTAAGTAAATAAAGAGAGGTCTCTGACTTTTCCACAGTACCGTCGTACTGAATGCTGCAAGTAGGATCAATATACCCAAACCACCTCAGGAGTAGGTGAGCAATGTTTTTTTTGTGACAATGACCATCATAAAACAGAAAACAGATGCACTGTCCTCTAGTTTATGCCTTCTCTGAGTGCACCAGCCCTGGTGTTTGCTGAAATGGCAGGTCATAGCAGTGAAGACTGTTTCATTTTTAACTTATACTGTGTCCTAAAACACACAGACCAGACCGAGTGACATTCATTAAGACCTAGATGTAGTTTGAGTGGTTCAGAGAATTTTAATGATATATTCTCATGTTTATAGTTACATTAACCTCTAGTTCTAAGGGAAAGAAGCTAAATTTGGAATCCAATGATGCTTTGGACTATTTTGGCTTTTTTTTACTTTAAATCTATCTTTAAATGTAGATACTTTTTGGTTTTATTCAAGTGTAATTTCTACTTTCAAGATACAGCACCCATGCATTCACTTAACTATAGCTTCTTTGGCGTTTTCTCTCCCTGGATTCAGAGTGTTCTGATGATGGCACACAGTCATGCTTCCATCATTTTGGTAAGTAAGCTCATTCGACAGCACTGTGATAGTCTCTTATGAGATAATAAAGCCATAACCGACCAAGCAAAGGCAGCAAAACCATGCTCTTTTGGGAGGGGGGCGGGGGATGCTTGTTTCAAAACTAGTATTCAGAGCATATTTAAGTGTCTTGCCTTATTATTGGATTCATTTCCAAAATGATAAATGGGAGCTGAAATCTAAACAGCTGTGATTTCCTGCTGCTTCACTTCTGCTGCATCCCAAACAGTGTACCAGCGCACTAAATAGTATGTACAACCAGCACCCTCCCATTAGAAGGTATGGAAGTATGTGTTTTGGAAAGCAGAATTAGATCAGCCAGTGAGACGTATTCAGTAGTCCCACAGCCCCAGTGGCTGATTACAGTATTGCTGTGCTGCCCCATAGCTGCTCATTTTGGAGGTATTTCATGATTAAGGATGGATTTATTCAGGTTATCTTGATGTCTACAGATGTTTCTGTGACATGATGTTGGCTTCCAATTCACCAGCTTCTTTGTGGAGCTTCTTCTACACATAAGACGCTTAAATGTTACTGCACCATTCAAGGTGGAACAGAAATGCTGAACGAGTAGCAGGTAGCAGCTTTGGTGGCCGTGTTTATTAGTTTTTGCAAAAGAGCACACTTTGGAATTTACTGAACTAATATTTATATGATGACTTAACTGAGCATTATTGGTTTCAAACATCCCCTGAGAGCAGATCAGAATGTTTAGTCTACATATTAATTATAATATATCTCAATCTCAATCTGGTCTCGGTCTTGTCTCAACTTAGGCCGCTTCTGGTCTCAGTCTCGACTTGGACTCGACTGCTAAAAGTCTTGGTCTTGACTAGGACTTGATGTGTCCTTGTCTCAGTCTTGACTTGGATCTAGTGGTCTTGACAACAGTACTACTATCAGAGCATAGTCAGAGTTGGATGTCATAGCATTCTTAAAGATAAAGACAGAAATTATGAATATGATTAATTATGATTATTGCACCCAAAGTGATATTCATTCACAGAATTTAGATTTTTTATTAACATGTCAAACTTGTCTTGGGAAACTTATTACTTAGTTTATCTGCATTTAGTACATACTGTGGTCTGGATGCAAGACACTGACAGTTCCACTGCAGACTGTATAAATTACCATTATGCTGAAAGGAGACAATACATTTGAACTCAATGGAAAGAAAGAAGAAAATGTAGTTTTTGTACAGTGTAGCTGGGTTTCCTGTCATTGTGGGCCTCAGGGCACAGTAGTACAGTGCAGAGTCTGATACTGCAGCAGAGGAGATCAACAGATCCACTCTTTTATCACTTAGACTAATGTCAGCATCCAGGTGTTTGAATGGAGGAGTTGCAGGTATTACAGTTTTCATTTCTGATGGTAAGATCATCAGCAGGAACTCTGGTCTGGATCCAGGATACTGGCGATACCAATGTAGGTCTTGGACTGTTCCCTCATACTTGCAGGAAAGAGTAATTTTCTCATCTTTAAGGGCATGAACTAGCATTCTGTTCCTCAGTGGTGCTATTGACTGTGCAGAACAGTCATCTGTGGTTAAGAGAAAAAAAAAACTTTTGAGTTTAAAGTTAGACAATGTCAATTACAAAGACACAAATGTAGTAAGCTGCACTTACCTAGCACGATCATAAAGACAGCCAGAGAGCAGAGAAACATCATGGTGGTTCCAGTGTTCAGATAATGAGGAGAGATTTGGTGCTACTGTTCAAACATGTAAAGACTCCTCCTACATTTGTCAGTGGATCTGTTAGAAGAACAGAGGAATGCAGATTAGGTCACTTAAGCTTTATATCTCAACTAAGAAGATGATTTGTGTGTATACACACACACACAAATGTATACAACCCCAATTCCAATGAAGTTGGGAAATTCAAAATGAGTGAATATTTGCAAAAAACAATAAAGTTTATCTATTTAAACATTAAATATCTTATCTTTGTAGTGTATTCAATTGAATATTGGTTGAAAAGGATTTGCAAATCATCGTATTCTGTTTTTATTTATGTTTTACACAGCATCCCAACTTCATTGGAATTGGGGTTGTATATATATATATATATATATATATATATAACAGTGATTACAAAATCCAGGATGAAGACTTCAACTATACAGTATATTCAGCTGATACAATATTTTTACATATGTGTGCTGAATCATTATATAATGAAAGCCATAGACAACCTGATAACCTGATGATTAAGCCAAAGTATTTTCATATGGAAGTTAAAATGGTCCTTTACTGAAGATTCCCTTGCAGCTGCATAACTGTTTCAATGTCTTAGAAAATCTGGATTAAGTCTGCCCTCTTCTGGCAGATTCATTTATTACATCTCTATGTGTTAGCAGGTAATATTGTTCTGTTTCCAAACATCTGTGATCCTGTGGGACACCACTGCAAAACACATGGTAGACTTGCTTTCCCCCCTCAGCCAACCCCACTAGTCCGTTCGCCTGATATTGACTGCATCAAGAAGTTATGGCCTGGTTTTTGAACCGGAAACCTGCTCTTATGGAAAACAGCAGGTTAAAATAAATTGAAGGCTGCTGCAAGAATTTTCTCACAGTCTGAAATTAAGGTGTTGGGCAGAAGTGTGAATGGTGGGCTTGAGTCAGTGATTCAGAAGAGGAGTGGAATTTGACTAAGAATGATAGAATAAAGTTCTAAGTTCTAAGCTAAGATCTATGTAGATTTTTTGAAAATATGCATGCTTATTGCTCAATAAATTTGGACTCAAAGTTGTTTTTTGTATTTTTTTTTTTTATTAAAGTAAATTTTGAAACTAGCATCTATAAAAATAAATAATATTATCATAAAATGTGTTCTGACCAACAGAAACCTGATGCTGGCCTCATTTCTGTCTCATTAGGCTCTAAAAGATTCCTTGGCCATTGCTCATTTTCTGTGAAGAACAAATTAAATAACATATTTTCAATTACTTCACACCATTCACTCCCACACATTTATATTACACATGTCGTGTTGGGGTGAACCCGCGAGGAATAAAAGTGTGAAGGTGCTGTGTCCCTTATTTTGGTTTAATCCATAATTTGATAAGTGGAACCTAAAGTCATTATAGGATATGTAAGTTATTTGTTTGTTATCAACCATGACATGTTACTTCAGGAGTATTTTTGACTAGATGCCACGGAGAGTTTTTAAGGTAAAAATAACTCCACTTCTGAGAAAGTGTGACTCAGCTCAGTCACATTAAACAGTGTAGCTGGGTTTCCTTTGACTGTGGGCTGCAGAACACAGTAGTAGAGTGCAGAGTCTGATACTGCAGCAGAGGAGATCAACAGAGCCACACGATTATCCTTTTTATGGAGTATAACAGATAATCTGGGGTCAGGTTGTTGAGCGCTAGTGACAAATATAGTGTGTTTATTAATCAGCAGCAGGAACTCTGGTCTTGATCAAAGCTTTTGCTGATGCCAGTGGAGACTGTAAGGAGATCCATCATATGTGCAGGACAGTGTGGTTCTGCTGCCCTCACTCACTAACACAGTGGTTTCATTTGGTCTGATAGGGTCAACACTTTCACCTACAAAGTCATGAAAATAATGTTACAATATTGAAGTATTTTTAAAGTTTATTAAACAGAGCCTGAAGGATTGTGTTAAGCTTGTCTGAATTACCAATGCTGAATATAACCATGAAAACAGAGAAGAGCAGCATGATTGTTCTAAGTGACAGTTCAGATCTCCAGCAGTAGACAATCATAGCTGTGTTGTCTCTCTGTTGTGTGTGCTGTATCTTAACACTTGTAGCTCCACCTACTCTTAGTTCACAATAAAGCTCCTGCATCTGAACTCTGATCTCATCTGATCATGCAGTGATTCACATTTTATGTTTAGATTTATTTCAAAACCTAATGGCAATTTTAAAAATTTATGGCAACAATGAATTAATATATTCAGAAATGTTCCATATTTAAGATTTGTTTCCATGCTAATTTTAATTTGTTTCACAACAAAACATGTGATTTGACTCAGGGGTGCAAAAACATTCACATGTAACTGTGGGTGCACTTGTAACAGCATAATATTACACCCATTCTGTTATCACTGCTGTGCCGAAAATGGTACACCATCTACATAATATCTGGTTCTAGAGGACTGTGCAAAACATGGTACCAAAGCTAGAGCACCTACTGGTGGCTGGAGCTTGTGTGGAGTGTCTCTGCACTTTCCAATGAGGCATAATTTCAACTTTAATAATTTTGATGATAAATTACATCCCAGTATGTAACAATATGCTTTTCTATACATGTGGTGGATAACATCAGTGCTCCTGGGTCATTCTACAGAAAAGTCCACTTTTCTACCTATCCATAATACTCACTGGTGTTACCAATCCACACTGGTGTTACAAACAAGAAAGGTAACACCAGTGACAGTGACAGTAACACACACACATTTTCTAAGCTGCTTCTCCCTCAGGTTCATGGTGGGGGCTGGGGAGTGGATGGGTTGTGCTGGAGCCTATTCCAGCAGTCATTGGGCAGAAGGCAGGATACACCCTGGACAGGTGTGACAGTAACACCAGTGACATTTTTAATGAAAAAAAGCATTTTTACAAAATGTCTGCTACAGAGCATCAAACCACATATTGTCAATTTTAATCCATCTGTATTCTATTTTTTCAGTTATCTAAGAATTAAGTAGGTCACAACAGTGACTTCAAATAAAAGCTTCATGTGAAATTATGAGCTAAAGGAGAACATTTCTGATAACTGAAAAGACAGAGGGGACTTACCATGTGCCTTTTTCATGGATCCTCAGAAAACAGGTAAAGGGAGATCAAGTGACGTCATCAGTGTGATTTTTATTTCAAAATAATAGATTTTCGTTATGTGGTAACTCTAGTGACAGGAATCCTGGGGACAACAACTTTCATTATATATTTGATATTATGTATTTAGCATTTGTTTTCTTTATGTCATTTAAATCATGTATTTCATAGGCATGTATAGATTATTGCAGTTAAAATAGCAGAGAAATGTTGCTTTTTTTTGTAAAAATGTTTTTTTTAACCTCAAAATATGGCCTCACCTTTTACACATGACTGTGAGGATGAGCACTTCTGTGGTGCTTGGAAGTCTATATGACTGATTTAAACAATATCGCTGAATTGACGGACCAAGAAGGTGTAACTGTTAAAATAACTGTTAAAATAAATTGTAACCCTAACATGTTTTTCCAAGTGCAATATATCTGTAAATGCTAGGGACACATAAATGGATGTTTCTGTAGAATGACCTTTCTGTATAATTGCATTTGATGCAACAAAAAACATGCTTTACTTTTAATGTGAGTCAATGGAACCAGAATTTTATCCAAGTCATTTTGGGTCCATTCATCATGGAATTTACACACAATATAAAGACCACCAGGCATCTTCAAACTATATCAACTATGTCTTGTTTTGAACTTCTTGAATATGGATGGTTCTGTTAGTTCTTTGCACCTTTTAAACTGCACCATGTGACCTTGTATAGTTAGCATAAGGTCCTATGGGCAGCCACATACTGTGGTTTCATCAAAGCACATATGCTGTGCTTGCACTTACACATGCATTTGACCTGGGTATTTGAAAAGGAGCTTTTTATTTGTGTGTAGACTCACTTTCTGAATGTGCAGATTGCTTCAGTCTCCAATTTTTGACACTTTTTATTTGGTCCTCACTTCAGCCTCCTCTTACTAATGCATAGTTCGCATCAATATCACAAATGTAGACTAAGCCTGCCTCTTCTACTAGACTTCCATCATTATCTCTTTGTGTTGAAAAGAAACTGTTCCTCAATACAGTCTTGCATGATTAAATAGCAAATGTTGTTAGAGTACAGTGTGTTGGGGGAATTTCAGTGGGACACAATAAATTTTCCAGGTCACACTACAAAGATACTTTACTGTAAACACCTTTCTAGAAAAATATTCCATGGAAAAGACAAAATTAATGAAATGTGTTAGAAAGTAGGTCCCATGGATTCACCATAGAATATATATTGTATAAGACTTTTGGTTTATTCAACAAATTTCTAGATTTTTTCACTTTTATTAAGTAATAATATAAAGCTAAATATTCCATTGAGATATAAGTTGAGAGATCCAATTGACATTATAAGTGATTCTATAATATTCTATTGCTTTGGATGTGTACTTTATGTACTTCTCTGGATTTATAATTCCTTCTGGCTTCTGCACACAGTTTTATGACAGGCGTCTGCATCTGTTAAGTATGCATATAATTATTGTTTAATGCACTGATTACTGGTTACCAACAAGTTATTGTTTTGTAATTTGTTTTGTTGCAATAATATACTTTTTTATTTTATTAGTGGAAGCCATCTAAATACAGCATTTTGAGTGTGGTAAACAACCTCCATCACTGGTTTCTAGTTAGAAGTATGTCTCAATGGGATCCCTAAGACCCCTATAATAGTTAGACATCTCTTAAATAAGGGGTTTTCAATTGTAAGTCTGTGGATTTCAAAATTGTATATTTCATGGGGAGAATCAGAGCAAAAGAGAAAAAAATGTTCTCTTGGTTGACTCCAAACTTCCCAAGTTCATCTTCCCAAAAGCTACTGTTTTAAGAGCCCTGGTAAAGAAAAAAGGAATGCCAGTCATAAAGTGCCATTGTGAAATAAGCCCCAGCCCCTCCAAGATGTTACATCTTGTGGTGTATTTGCTCTGAAGGTGTGTATACACAAATTTGTTATACATCTACTGTAAGATTTTTCAGTATAGGTTGAAGATTATCTCTAAACATTCTACCACAGGCTCAGTAGGGCAGGCTGTTCTAATGTTATAATAACAAACAAGATTTCATTAGAGAAAAACGTGTGTAGTAGGTGATTCTTTACCATGTGACAATAACACATTATTTTACCTTAGTTGTGGAGCAAATATTGACTGGAAAGCCAGTCAGTTTCTCAGCTGATCTGGAATCATTCAACAAAATGAGATGGGACATAACAAGCGCTCTGATTCATAAATGCCATAGCTGACATTTCAGCAAGGATGCCAGTAGTACATAGTTCAGTTATTAAGTAGTATTTCAGACCCATGATATAAGATAATCCTTAAGCTAACATAAGCTGATATCACAGCCTGGTTACTGGTTTTAAATGGAAAGATGGCAAGAAGTAATCAACCTCATTCCTGCAACAATAGAATAAAGGCTCATATAGTTGGAGAACTCTACTAAGACTTTTTGTCTTATGAGCACACTCTACTAACCCTGTCACCAGACAACATTAGCAACTTATGCCATTTCTGTGGGGAGACAGAATTACATGACGAGTCGGCTGCAGAAATTCTCTGGGTAACTATTATGTTATGGCTGTTTTACGTGAGTTTATTACTTAATAAAATAACTACATTATTATATGTTTGCAAAATTAGATTTAAAGTTCAAAGCCTAATACATTTTGTATTATGACGACTTGAGGTGTGTGTGTGTGTGTAGGCACAGACATGAACAACAGAATTCTCTAGAAATTGTTCATCAACATAATGGAGATTTATTGCCAATGAGTCACATTTATTAAGCAAATATGTTTGAACTTAAACTCAAGTATGAAAAATAATATGAATAGAAAGTTTTAATTTTCCATTGCCCCTCAGATATACACATTTGTTATATATACATATATACAAATATATACATACACACTTTGTTCACCACTGTTTTTGTTAAACAAACAAAAAATGCCCATTTAAACTTAGTCATTTTACATAGATTGCCTGTGGTAAATGTGAAAGGTGGCTCCACACAGGCTGTGTTAAAAACCCAGAGCTGGACAGTCAGTACACATTCACAGCATGCACATGTATATCATTTCTATAGTATGTTGTTACAGGCTAGGATTGCTTTTGTGTTGGTTTTTATTTAATTCCATTATATTGTTATTTTACAATATATCCTTATATTGTTATTTACTTTTTTGTACAAATAGTGTTTACACATAAGATTGAACACACAGAAGTGCAAATAACTTTATTGAATGCTATAATTCATTATGATGTGTTGTGTGAAAGCATTTGTTCTGCCTATAATAAAACAATCATTTTGCATTATTCACCAATGCACAAACAACTATTACACAGTGAACAGTACATTCATTAGTAGTCTATGCCAAGTGTTATTTGGTTTGAGAGGCAGGCTTATAAGTAAAAGTAGGAACTAGTAAGTAAATGAAGAACTATGTTCTATGGTATCAGGAAGATGAACTGCATGTGCTGATGGCAAAGCAGGTTAACTTCACTGCCTATGCACATGGAAGTAGGGACCGCTTAGTAGAGTCTGAGTATGAGAACTAAGAGATCCAAGCACATTGCTCCAAGTCAGTTAAGTACAGAATTGACTTTAAACTGCTTCTGACTGACCCAAATACATTACTGATCTGCTTGAAGTGTAGAAACACAATGGGCCTCTTCTACCACTAGGGACCAATCAATTAGTAGTGCCCAGAATCAGAACCAAACAGGGTGAGGCAGCATTCAGTCACTATGCTGCCAACAGCTGGGGGGTCAGATGTGCACCAAATGTATGCCATCTTTAAGCCAATCTTAAAGATGTTCTTGTTTTCTTGTTTTCTTAGTACAGCCCTTCATTTTAGCAGTTTTTAATCTCATATTGTTTTTATTGTCTTTTATCTTAAGCATTTTCTTTTTGTTTGTTTTTATGATCTTTGCAGATTACTTTATGATGTTTTAGGTCTCAGGACATCGTCAGTTTTATTATTTAACAGTATTTAATGTTCTTTTTTTTCTTTCTGTGTTTCTGTGAACCACTTGTGTGACATGGCACTCGTATGAAAAGTGCTATACAAATAAACTTGCCTTGCCTACCAGCAGTGAAATAACCCAACATTACCCACAATGCAGAATTAAGTGCCATCAAAACCATCCACCTATTCCAATGGCAGAGCGACTCCTTGAATTTCTGAGGATGCTGTCTGTGTCACAGCCTTCAACAACATTGTATTTTACAGTGATATCTGTTTTTTAAGGGGAAGAGTGGTGGGGTGGGGTCCTTCCAACCTGCCCCCTCCTACAGTCACACAATAATATGCGGCCTTATCTTACACTCAAATTCATCAACCACATGTTCCTGTGTATTAAGAAAGTCACACCTGTCAGGAAACCCAGTACAAAACCACATCGCCTCATCACACAGTCAGTTTTTGTACAGCGTAGCTGGGTTTCTGGTCACTGTGGGCTCCAGAGCACAGTAGTAGAGTGCAGAGTCTGATAATTTAGCAGAGGAGATCAACAGATCCACTCTACTGTTCTCCACCTTAGCAGAGAAGCCAGGTGGTCGAGAGCTACTCAAACGCCCTGATGGAGTTATATACAGGAGAAAGTCCAGTTTAGATGAGGGATATTGTTGATACCAATGAATGCTGTCCACATTGCTGCTGCTGTAGCTGCAGGAGAGGGAAACACTGTCACCCACTGAAACATGCTTTTTAGTTTCCAGTGGAGAGACTGTATTTGAATATGCGCCACCTGAAATAAAAAAAGAGCAAAATTTGCAAAACCAAGCCAGGCCTTTGTTTCCTGAAACCACTGCAACTGAATATAAAGACTTTTTTTAGCTGTTTTGTTTTTAAGATTTCATATATTTGCTGCTACAAACTATTCTGTAAAAATGAAAATATACAAATAAGGTATATTTGTATAAATGCATATTTCATATACCTACCAACAAGCAGTAGCAAAACAAAATGAGCAAATGACCGCATTATGGGGATGCTGTGTGTTTAATGACAGACCAAGAGCACAGCATAAAAGAAACATGTAAAATTCAAGAAGTAAGCTCCACCTCCTTGACCACTACTTTTACCACTTTTCTGAGTGTAGAAATACTCTACGTAGAATGTTTAAGTAATTAAAATGTGAAATCATTTCTCTTTTCAAATATTATGAAATCTATTGAATCTATTTAAGCATATATTATATTAGCAAATACTTCACTTTACAGTCATATTCCAGCAGGCATACTATTACTTATAAGGGAATCCAAGTGCCATAGATATGCTTTATGACAAGGGTCCTCTTAGATATGGCAGTGATAATTATTAATACTTGAAATGCGCTGGATATTTCTTTTTAAATACTCAGAGTAGTTAACTAAAGTTAGCTCGTGTTTAGCACTTTAGCTTCAGCGCATTAGCTCGGGTTAGTCTGTTAGCTCTGATGGAACTAAACCCTGAGCTTCAATAACCTAATTATTCTTCTCAAATGTTATGCCAAATTGTTATTTTTAGCTACAGTTATAACTTTCCATTTTCCATACTGGAACCTTATAATTTGAAAAAGTTAATCTCACTGAACTGAACTCATTTATCACAAGTCATGATAATGTATGTAAAAGCGCTTTTTTAAATGAATGACTGACCTTCTTAATGCCCTCTTTCAGTTGTCATCTTTTCAAACGTAGCTCCTGGCTTGTACATCTGAAAATGGTGAACTTGGGCAACAAAGTTCGTTAAACGGAGGTTTTAACCTTTATAGGGTAAGTGTTGGCTGTTTTCTGTAGCTTCAGTAGTGGACCACTTATGACATGCTAGACTTGAGCTGAAAGTACTGAGGCATAAGTCAACCGAGCACTGATCTGCCCCAGCATAAACATGTGGCCCTCTTCCTTCAGCTCCATACACAGCTGTCCAGCATCTGGCCCAATTCTGGTCTAGCTAATATCTATCCTGGAGTCCACTAGCCACTTAGATTTCAGCTTTCATTTGTTATCACAGCAGCAAGAAATCAAATAAAGTCGTCAACACACACACACACACACACACACACACACACACACACACACACACACACACACACACACACATATATATATATCAGTTAATATGCTTTAAAATGAGATTTTAAAAAGTGGTCCACAATAACGTTTTCCTGCCTTTGTTGGATCAGTCACGGCTTCATCTCTTTACAAACTGCTGCTGAGTGAAGTTGCTAGCCAAAATGGTGGCAGCGCAGTTGTGACATCACCTGAATTCTATCAACATGTTCAGTGCTGAGTGGAGAGAGCCAGTAGACGCTTTGAAAGGACAAACATTCCATTTTAAGACAATATTATCTAGAACTCAAACATTTAACTTGTTAAAATGATGTTAGGAAGTCAAATATTTTCTCTCAGAGAGCAGCGTGTGTGAGGAGTTGAGGCGTAGAGTTTGGGAGAGCGTGCACGTGCCCGTCATGTGATCTTGCACTCAGCTGTAAATTAATGTGTATTCAGTTTAATTGTGTGATAAAAGCTGCAGCATTTATGGAGTTTAACATTGATTTCACTGAAGGTCTCCTTCACTATTTCCTTCTTCTGTTCATTCTCCCCTTCTTATTTTCATCCTTTACTCTTTCCTTTCATTCTTTCCTCTCACCTGTCATTCTTTCCTTCTCTGAATCTTCCCTCCTTTCCTTCTTTCAAGTTGTATTTTCATGTGGGTTGTTATTCTTGCATTTTTATGCAGACTCTAATTTTTCCAGCTATGTCACAGTAAGAAAATTAAACTGATATTTCATTCTTTGAGTAATTAATCACTTTCGTTTGATTTCCTGAAACTGCGTTTCTAGATGAGGGTTTCATTTTTTACATAAGAGTTCAAATTTCATGTTCAGTGTGTAAGGCAAGCTCAGCCAATCAGACAACAGTGATGTCATAATGCACCGAAATACGCTTAACGCGCAAAGTGCCACACCCCTGATGACATCACAGTAGACATGGCTGCATGCCCTCCTTGTGATGTCACAATGGATAAACGTTTTATAAAACCCCAAACCCGAGGTTTTTAAGATCAAAAAAAGGAAACTAAAATGAATTAATAACAAAAATAATTAAATAATAATAAAAAAATTGCAATTAAAACAAGAACACGAATATGAATAATAATAAATAAACAAATGAATACATCATTTAAAAATAAATTAAATACATAAGAAATTAAATTAAATTAAATAGCTCAAAAGAAGATAAGAAGATATTATCTACAATAATAGTAAAAATTGAGTAAAACAGTTTCCTATAGTGAGGGTCCAGCTCGCTGGTGCTCTGTAACTAGAAGTAGATTTTCCCAGTTCAGTAAAACCTCTTGGTATCTGGCATGTGATCCAACCACTGGAACGATTCTGATAAATACCATTATTTACAGACATCCTTGAAGTAATATATGCTGGCATATGGCTGGAGAGTGTTTTATAAATACAAATGTGTTTCCCACTGTGCTGCTAGAGAGGGCTAACCAGAAAGTTGTTATGGCAAAATATTAAAAGATTATTATTTTTTTTTTTTTGTTGTTCTTTTCAATTAAATATCTGGAAAAGACAGTTTACAAATCACTGTTACTCTTTTCCTTTTTAGCATTTTACCTACTGTCCCAAATGGGCTTGTAAATTTTGTACATTTGGACTCTATTATTCTATATTTGCCTTTTGTTTCTATTCTTTCCTTATGACACTAAGAAGGGACTAACTAACAATTCCAATGTATAGTGGTGCTGAAGATTTGTTGAATAGCTCCCCCTTTAGAGAAAAGCGAGGCTCTTCCTCAGCCATTTGAAATGTTTTTGTACAGTGTAGCTGGGTTTCCTGTCACTGTGGGCTCCATGGCACAGTAGTAGAGTGCAGAGTCTGATACTGCAGCAGAGGAGATGATCAGATCCACTTCATTTTTATCTTTAGGAAGTGTTATAGATAGTCTGGGGTCAGCTATTTTAGCTTCAGTCACACGTCTAGAGAACACATGAATCAGCAGCAGGAACTCTGGTTTTGATCCAGGCTTTTGCTGATACCAGTGGAGACTGTAAGGAGATCCATCATATGTGCAGGACAGTGTGGTTCTGCTTCCCTCACTCACAAACACGCTGGTTTCATTTGGTCTGATAGAGTCCACACTTTCACCTACAAAGTTATGATAATATTTACACATCTTAGTTTCAAATTTCATGTTTTTGTACTATTATAATTTGTACATTTTACTAGTCATTATTTATTACGTTATAATAAAACTGTATGACTTACCAAACCTGGCAACAATCCCAAAAACAGAGAAAAAGAGCAGCATGATTGTTCTGAGTGAGAGTTCAGATCTCCAGCATTAGACATTCATAGCAGTGTTGGCTCTCTGTTGTTGAGTGTGCTGTATGTCACCACTTCTAGCTCCACCCACTCGTAGTTTAGAATTTGCTGCTCACTCATTTGAGCTGTGATCCTATTTCATCTGATAATACAGTGACTGGCTTTCAGACCTTTGTGTTTTGATGTTAAATGTATGGTGCTTCATGGATGTATGTATGGAATTAACCTATGCATACTCAGAGTGTATTACGTGCATCTGTCTTTGACCAGTTATGGACCATTTTATTAGCTACAGCAATAAAGGTGCAATTATCAGTGCAACACCACATCCATGTTGATATCATTACAGTACTGAAAATAATACGTCACTCAAATAATGTTTAGTCAGTTTTGGTATCGCAGCAATTTATTCCATTGATGAATGTGGTAGGGGTGTCTAATAAACTGCATCTGTAGCACTCTAGCAGATGGGCTACAATACTGTCCAGTAAATTTTAGTACCACAAGTAAATTTGTCCTCAAAGGTATAACATGATCTATAAAGACATTAACTTTACCATGAGATGTTTATAACTTATAATAAATAACTATATACACACACACACATATATAAATATATATATATATATATATATATATATATATATATATATATATATATATATATATATATATATATATATATAATGATTATAATATCATTGGTAGGAAGCATGTCAGACTGGGGACCTTCCAGGTTAAAGTGAGGCAGGGATTAGTGTTGACCCTCATCCAACACTGAAATCAGTTCATGAAGGCCTCGCAAATTAGCTGAGCTGAGGAGCTGTGTTATAGACCATTTCACCAATATCAGTAGAAACTGTTATGAAAACTGCTGAGAAGATGAAGGTTCACCTTTAAATGTTGATCTTCAAATGCAGACATCAAGGACTGGGATGTGAAGTAAACTGTATTTACACGTAAAAAGGGAGTTGACTCCCTCTATTGGAAAAAACAAGGTTCTGCTTCTTTCAGCACACAGCTAGTTTACATCTAAGTTTTATTTTGTACAGCAACTGTATTGTGAAATACACTAGTAATAGTTATGTTATATACTTCTAACCCTCTTTTTAGTTTATGAAAGTACGCTTTGAAGGGATAAGTTTTACTTATGATAAGTACTTACTTGAGGTACTTATAAATACATTTAAATTATTATTATTATTATTATTATTATTATTATTATTATAAGTACTTACTTGAAGTATTTATAAATACATACTGTACTTCTTCATTAATTATTTTGGTGTTTTTATTTTGTACTGCAACTATACTGTGAACTACACTACAAGTAAGCTTATAAGTATACTGTTAGTTTACTAGTTATATACTGTGGCAGGGCTCTAGGGATTGGCCGAGCCACTGTGGCTGAAAGCCCACGCAGGCCCTGAGATACACAGAGATATACTAGCATGGGTGCAACATGAAGCTCTGGGCTAATAGGACAGTGTGTGTGTGTGTGTGTGTGTGTGTGTGTGTGTGTGTGTGTGTGTGTGTTGTATTGGATGCCAAAATATTATAAATTATTTTAGTTTAAAATATATAGTAGTTTAGTATATTTTAGCTTCAAATATATCTAAGGGATATGAACCTTGCTATTCAATTTCATTTGTTTCATAGTGCTGAATCACTAACTGTGATTTATTGTGTTCTGATTGGCTGTTACTGAACAAAATAGATGTGAATGACTGCACATGATGTTTTTCATGCTCATATGAACTGTGAAAGTGGGGCCTATGCCAGCAGTCATTGGGTGGAAAGCAGAAAACACCCTGGACAGGTCGCCAGTCCATCACAAGAGGCATCACTGCAAATATTGCTTTTTTCCATCTTTTTAAGAAAAGCTGAGCTGAATGTTCTGATGGCAGAGCAGTTCAACGTGAATGTCCATGATTGTGAAAGAATGGGCAGTATTGATTTTTTAGTACAAGGTTCATTAATTTGGCAAATAAAAATACATAAAGCCTATTACCCTTTAAATAATTAAACTGCTTAAAAATATCAAGCTACATTCCTGAGTAGATGGAAACTAGAGAAGTATACAATACACTGGAGATGAAGAGGGTCTGTCTAGGTGTACTAGTTGTTCAGGAAGTTGATTCAGTTCAATTCAACTTTGTCATTATACATATATGGGGGTTCTACGGGGGTACAGTATAACGAAACACATACGAGCTACTTCTCTAGTTCATAAACATTGAGATGAGGACCTGTACTAGTAGAATGACAGTATATATAACATTAACATTGAAGTGCAGTATGCAAATAATTCAGGTTGTGTTTCTTTTTTTGACCTGGTGGGTGCTTTAGATGTGATTCATTGAACAGCTCAGGGGTAGAAACTCTTCTTGAACCTGGTGGTTCTGGCTTGAATGTTCTGATGTCTCATCCCAGGTGGCAGTGGATGGAACAAGAAGTGGCTGGGGTGTGTGGGGTCTGAGGCGAAGTGCATGCAGCTCTTTTTTAACAGGAATGCAGAGCTAGGTGCCATCAAAATGTCCATGCGTTCAGATGGCTGTAAAGAGGCTCCATGATTTTCTGAGGGAGTTCTTCATGTCACATGTGGTGTCACACGTGGTGGCATAAAAAAAAAACAGCCATTTTTCCTGTCCATTAAGAGAGCAACACCAGGCAGGAAACCCAAAAGAAAACCCACTTTAGCTCATCACACAGACAGTTTGTTGTACAGTGTTGCTGTTTTTCTTGTCACTGTGGGCTCCAG
Source organism: Pygocentrus nattereri (assembly GCF_015220715.1). Taxonomy (NCBI): domain Eukaryota; kingdom Metazoa; phylum Chordata; class Actinopteri; order Characiformes; family Serrasalmidae; genus Pygocentrus; species Pygocentrus nattereri. The sequence goes on along the minus strand of NC_051212.1, from coordinate 42,020,519 downwards.
AGCACAGTAGTAGAGTGCAGAGTCTGATCATTTAGAAGGGGAGATCAACAAATCCTCTTTTTTATTCTGAACCTTAGCAGAGAAGCCAGGAGGTCGAGAATCACTGAAACTCCCAGATTCAGTTATAGACAGGGGAAAGTCCAGTTTAGATGAGGGATATTGGCGATACCACTGAATACTGTACATATCGCCGCTGCTGTAGCTGCAGGAGAGGGAAACACTGTCGCCCACTGAAACCTGCTTTTCAGTTTCCAATATATCAACTGTATTTGAATATCACTACCTGAAATAAAATAGAGCAATATTTTACAAACATGTTTGGTCACTAAATCTAAAATCACTGTAATGGACATTCTTTTTACCTGAAACATATGTAATGTTACAAAATGATATGTAGAATTTATATCAATTGTAGTGTGTATATAAGCAGTATACCTATACCTATAAGCCATAGCAAAATAAAATGAGCACATGACAGCGTGATTAGAGATCCTCTGTATCTAGTGGAAGACTGGGAGCATGGCCAAAAATCCTGAAATTCACAAAGCATATTCATCGATGTCTCAGAGCAGAGATTGATGTCTCATTCGCCAGCTAGGGAATCAAACCCAGGTCTATCTCGCTGAGAGGCAACAGCATTACTGACAGTGCCACCATGACACCTCGAACCAAAACAGCTGATTCCAGTCATTCAGCACAGAAAAACTTTTAATGTGAAATGCAGTGATTTGTGATTAACATATGATAGTAAAGTATTTACGCTAGACAAATAACCTAATGTCAGGAAAGGGCTCCAGGAACATTCTTTACCCACTCAAAATCTCACTGATCAGATTCAGGCATGGAAAATAGAAAATTTGCAAAACTTAGAAAGGCAGTATCAGTTTATTGTAGGTAAGAAATGAAGACTAGTCTTTCAAAGAGGCCTGAAATTATAGCCTATAATGGGCACAAGAAGCTTAAGATCTAAATCAGGGGTGCACAGCTCTGGTCCTGAAGGGCGGGTGTCCAGCAGTTTGGTGATTTACCTGCTTCAACACACCTGATTACACTCATCTGTTAATTGCCAGCTTTATTGGGTGTGTTTGAGCGAGGCAACCCCCAAACCGGAGTTGTGCACCCCTGATATAAATGAAAAGACAACCCCCCTGCAACTATGATCCTGTTTCTTTCTATACACGCAATAAGCCTTACCTACACTCTTAAAAGAGGTTCTTTAGTAAAGACGATAATGTATTTATTTAATGTAATGGTGTTTTCCTGACAACAAGCACAGGCATAATGACAGTGTCCAGTTTTTCACAAACTGTTTATGTCACACCCAAGTTTATTGATTGATTGATTGATTGATTGCCTGTGATCATCCACAGCCTAACAGATGAAATGAATGTTCCTCTTATCCTAACAGTTCCAACAATTCAGTAGCCATTATTTATTCAAATTGCTTCATTCTGTTGATACTACTTGAGCGCTAATAGCTCTCCTATGGAAAACTTTGAGCCTGCTAAACTGTGACTATGAGTTTAAGGGTAGATGAATGAAATCACAGGACAAAACAACTGGACGGTGTATATTATTTGCATCAAGCATATCAACTTAGAGATGAATAACACAAGACCAACCAAACCAGAGGTTCTCAACCTTGTCCACCTCAAGGCCCATCTGTTTATCACTAGAAACCATTAAGATCCACAAGAAAACAAATCTCAATGTTTTTGCGTAAAATGACATTTTTGGGACATTTTTCAACACAATGATATGTGAAGGCCTGCTTTTGGCCTTTTGGCTTTTGGTGTGATTTGATGTGTATTAGTGAACATGAAACATCTGCAGCATGTTGGTGTAAGTGGACAACTGAAAGGTCAGGTGTGTCTAGAGACAAAGGGCAAAAAAAGTGACAATGCTGCCTTTGTGCACTGTTATTGCAGGGCTTGTTTTAATGTTGTTTACTGTCTGAAAATATTTCCTTTTTATTGTTAAGTCAATTTTTGTTTTCACAGATTTTTATGACAAAATGCCATCACCATCCCACTATGGACACTTGACGCCTTCAGTACAGGTCCAAGGACCACAAAGGGGTGCTTCCTGACCCACTCCATGGCCCAGTGGCTGAGAAACCCTGAACTAAACTCTATCACAACAAGCCTGGTTAAAAATACAAATCAGCATATTATTTAACAAAAAAAAACTTCAGCATATAATTGCAACAGGTCTTTGGAGACACTCACCAAAGCTGGTCTTTGTCAAATTTAAACATACATTTTGTCGGTTTAACATTTTCAACGTGAGTTCTCCCAAAAATTGATGTAAAAGTAACATTTCACCTACAGGCTTTGTTACATTAGCCAAGTCTACTAAACCTCCCCCCTTAAATATTTGACAGGAAAAGATGTGGCCAGTCGTTTTACAGCAGTGCAATAATTTTGCAGAGCAATGAACACTCGATTGGTAAAGGACGTTTTCTCCAGCACCCTGAGCCAGCTATGAGAGCTAAAATAAAGCCATATATGTTGTATAATAGTGATTAATTTTGCAAATTTCCACTAGTTAGTTGGATTGCTTCATTTGATTTGAATCCAAAATTGGACACAATTGGTAGAGACTAAGTTCATTATCAAATGCTGTCTCTGGAGTCTTAACATGAGTTTTTTGTTTGTTAATAACTGGAGATTAACACTGTAAAAGTCATGACAGTTACTATAGGTTATTCCTTTTCAGTCATCAAAAGCAGATTGACATCAAAAACAGGTTGACTTGGTGTCATCAAGGGTGTTGCATTTGGAAATAACTCCCCCTCTTGTGAAAAGCAAGGCTCTATCTCAGTCATATGAAATGTTTTTGTACAGTGGAGCTGGGTTTCCTGTCACTGTGGGCTCCGAAGCACAGTAGTAGAGTGCAGAGTCTGATACTGCAGCAGAGGAGATCTCCAGATCTACTTTATTACTCTCTTTTTGAAGTGTGATGGACAGTCTTGGATCAAGAGTTTCAGCTTTAGTGACCAGTTTATTGGACACAAAAACCAACACCAGGAACTCTGGTTTTGATGCAGGCCATTGTTGATACCAGTGGAGTCTATAAGGTGAACCATCATATGTGCAGGACAGTGTGGTTCTGCTGCCTTCACTGGAAGAGATGGTGGTTTCATTTGGTCTGATAGGGTCAACACTTTCACCTACAAATTCATGACAACAGTATTACCATATGAATAAGTATGAATATATATACATTATTTTTCAGTTTTATGTTGATTTAACACTTTAAAATAGTATGTTATACTATTCATTAGCATACAAGTATATGACTTACCAAAACTGGAAATAACCATGAAAACAGAGAAGAAGAGCAGCATGACTGTTCTGAGTGAGAGCTCAGATCTCAAGCATTTTCCAGCAGTGTTGTCTCTCTGCTGTTGTGTTGCCACATCTAGATCCACCCACGTCTAGTTCACAAAGTACATTCACACTCATCTGAACTCTGATCTCATTTCATCCAGAGCGACTCATAATTTGATCATTTTTACACAGGTATGTAGTGTTAGGAGTCTTGCCCAAGGACTCTTATTGGTATAGTGTAGGGTGCTTACCCAGGTGGGGGATTGAACCCCAGACTACAGCGCAGAAGGCGTTATGATGCTCCAATAAGCATGCACTCATAACAGTGCAACACCCACTATCATGCTGGTATCATGCTAAGAATGGTCCACTACCCAAATAATATGTGGTCAGTGGTGGTCCCACAGCAGTCCTTTTCCACAGAGGAATGAGATAAAGTGGTGCTAATAAAGTACACAATAGTAGCCAGAGCCACTGAAAGTAAACCTACAAAGTACAACTATATGGTAGAGATGCAAGATAAAATGGCCAGTAAGTGTAGTTACAAGGTGCTGTAACATCATTAACATCATTAACTCTGGAAGCTGATAATCACCAACACTTCTCAGACGTTTGCCTTTAATTCAGACTTGTATATAATAATGGCCTCACCTGGCCATCGTGCATAGATCATCTGATGTTGCTCAGCTCAAACGTGAAGTAAGTAACTATTGAAATATCTGAGAACTTGACTGTTAGGTTTCTGTTGCAACATTTAGATCATATTTGAGGGTGAATATCAATGGATAATTTAGAGTTTTGACTGGTTATATTAAATCTGACTGGATTGAGTTTCAGTAGATCATAATTATGTAAGAAAAATTCACTAATTTTCATTCTAGATGGATACTGGTCTCTGATAATAACTATTAGATGACACACCACTCATACCAAAAAATGAAACACTTTAAATGTCAGTTTAGTTTATTTATTAAATAATTGTCATTATATCACAAAATTATAATGTAAATGAATTGACATTATTTGTAATATTATTGTAGTTATAGCAATATCAACAATAACAATTTAACAAAACAATAACAATCAACATTTAATCATTACTTGTTAATGATTACACAATAGATCAGGCATGGGTGGAACTGATGAGCTGAAAAATCTCCAGCAAGATGGAGACTCTAGTGTAACTAGCAAGTATGTGAACTTCATAATTAAAATATAGCTAAATACTGTTCTCTGGGCCAGTTTGCTAAAAGGGATTTGGTGCAGGACTTTTAAAATCAAAGATCTTAACCCCCATCCATCCATCCATCCATCCATCCATTATCTTCCGCTTGTCCGGGGTTCGGGTCGCGGGGGCAGCATCCTAAGCAATGAAGCCCAGACCTCCCTTTCCCCAGCCACTTCCACCAGCTCTCCAAGGGGGATTCCGAGGCGCTCCCAGGCCAGCTGGGCGATATAGTCGCGCCAGCGTGTCCTGGGTCTTCCCCGGGGTCTCCTCCCAGGTGGACTTGCCTGTGACACCTCCCGAGGGAGGCGTCCAGGAGGCATCCTAACCAGATGCCCGAACCACCTCAGCTGGCTCCTCTCGACGTGGAGAAGCAGCAGCTCTACTCTGAGTCCCTCCCGGATGACCAAACTTCTCACCCTATCTCTAAGGGAGAGTCCAGACACCATGTGGAGGAAACTCATTTCGGCCGCTTGTATTCGCGATCTCATTCTTTCGGTCATTACCCAAAGCTCATGACCATAGGTGAGGGTGGGAATGTAGATCGACCGGTAAATCGAAAGCCTTGCCTTATGGCTCAGCTCTTTCTTTGCCACAGCAGACCGGTAAAGAGCCCACAACACTGCTGACCCAGCACCAATCCGCCTATCGATCTCCTGCTCCCTTTTACCATCACTTGTGAACAAGACCCCGAGATATTTAAACTCCTCCACTTGAGGCAAGAGTTTATCCCCGACCCAGAGAGGGCTCTCCACCCTTTTCCGCCTGAGAACCATGGCCTCAGATTTGGAGGTACTGATTCTCATCCCGGCCGCTTCACACTCGGCTGCAAACCGATCCAGCGAAAGCTGAAGTTCACGGCCTGATGTCCCCAATAGGACCACATCATCTGCAAACAGCAGCGATGTGACCTTGAGGTCACTAAACCGGTGACAAAGGGTAGCCCTGACAGAGTCCAACTCTCACTGGGAACGAGTCTGACTTACTACCAGCCATGCGAACCAAATTCCTGCTTTGTTTGCACAGGGTCTAAATGGCTTGTAGCAAAGAGCCATGCACCCTGTACTCCTGAAGCACCTCCCCCATAATACCCCGGGGAACACAGTCGAATGCCTTCTCCAAATCCACAAAGCACATGTGGACTGGATGGGCAAACTCCCATGAACCCTCCAAAATCCTGGAGAGGGTGAAGAGTTGGTCCAGTGTTCCATGACCAGGGCGGAACCCGCACTGCTCCTCCTGAATCTGAGGTTCGACTATAAGCCGGACTCTCTTCTCCAGTACCCCTGCATAGACCTTACCAGGGAGGCTGAGGAGAGTGATTCCCCTGTAGCTGGAACACACCCTCTTTTTTCCATGCCCCTTTTTAAAAAGAGGCACCACCACCCCAGTCTGCCAATCCAGTGGCACTGCCCCCGATGTCCATGCAATGTTGAAAAGGCGTGTCAGCCAAGACAGCCCTACAACATCCAGAGCTTTGAGGAACTCCAGTTGGATCTCATCCTTGCCACCAAGGAGCTTTTTGACTACCTTAGTGATTTCGGCCTCAGTAATGGACAAGCCTATTCCCGTGTCCCCAGACTCTGCCTCCTCACTGGAGAATGTGTCGGTGGGATTGACAAGGTCCTCCAGTATTCCTTCCACCGCCCAATGACATCTTCAGTCGAAGTCAACAGGACTCCATCTCCACTATATACAGTGCTAGTGGCACACTGCTTTCCCTTTCTGAGTCGCCTGACGGTTTGCCAGAATCTTTTCGGAGCCGACTTAAAGCCACTTTCCAAGGCCTCACCAAACTCCTCCCACACCCAGGTATTTGCCTTGGTGACGACTGAAGCCGCATATCGCTTGGCCTGTTGATACCTGCCAGCTGCCTCTGGTGTCCCACAAGCCAACCATGCCCTGTAGGACTCCTTCTTCAGCTTGACAGCATCTCTCACCTGTCAACGTCAATGTCAATTTTATTTCTAGAGCACATTTAAAAACAACGAAGTTGACCAAAGTGCTTTACAAGTTTAAAATTAAGCAATAAATCCAAAGGTCAATAAAATAACAAGAATAAAACATAATATAAAGCAACAAATACAATAAATAGAATACACTAAAATGAGATCAGAGACAGAAACAAAGAACCTGAAAGCTCAGACTGAACTTGAATTAAAAGCTAAGGTAAATAGGTTATTAAGGAGGATTTAAAAGACTGTGTAGACTCTGAAGTACGGATATGAAGTGGCAGTTTATTCCAGAGTCTAGGGGCAATAACTGCAAAGGCCCGATCCCCTTTGTGTTTAAGATGAGATGTCGGCTGCTCCAGCAACATCTGATTAGATGATCTCAGTGATCTATAAGGCTTATATGGTTTGAGCAGCTTAACAAGGTAGCTGGGTGCCTTGCCATTTAAGACTTTGAAAGTTAGTAAAAGAATCTTAAAATCAACACAATATTGGACAGGGAGCCAATGTAAAGCAGCCACTGGAGTGATATGATCGTGCTTTCTGGTACCTGTCAAGAGACGTGCAGCAGCATTTTGGACTAACTGTAAGTGATAGAGAGATGACTGATCAAGACCGGAATAAAGGGAATTACAGTAGCCCAACCTAGAGGTAATGAAAGCATGGATGAGTCTTTCAAGGTCCTTACGAGGAAGATAGGATTTCACCTTGGCAATTATGATAAAAACAACTTCACAACAGAATTAACTTGTTTCTCAAGTTTAAGGGAGCTGTCAAAGTACACTCCAAGATTTCTGATAATTGAGGAACAGTGAGAAGCAAGAGGGCCAAGGGGGCCAACCAAATACAATGGTTTCTGTTGTTTTCATTTAATGTAAGAAAATTCCGAGTTAGCCAGTCTTTAACATCATGAAGACAGTTAAATAGAGGCTGGAGAGGGACAGAAGCATCCAGTTTAATAGGAAAATACATTTGGATGTCATCCGCATAACAGTGAAACGGAATGTTATACTTCCTAAAAATCCCACCTAAAGGGATCATATATAATGAAAACAAGACAGGACCTAGAATGGACCCTTGAGGTACACCACAACACATAGGGGCTAAGAAAGAGGAATATTTACCCAAAGCTACAGAAAAATAAATAAATACATAAATACAGAAAAACTGGAATGCAGTGTTTTTCTTTCACCAAACATAATGCTTCTCAATTTAACCAAAAAGATCTATTTTGGCCTCATTCATCCACAAAACATTGTTCCAAAAGCCTTCTGGCTTGTCCATGTGATCTTTAGCTGCAGATGGGCAATATTTTTTTGGAGGGCAGTGGCTTTCTCCTTGCAACCCTGCTATGCACACCATTGTTGTTCAGTGTTATCCCAATGGAGGACTCATGAACCCCTCAACACCCACCTCAGTTTCAACCCAGCTTGCATTGATTAGTCTCTGGGAATGTTTGCATATGTAATGTTTAGGAAAGGAGTATGGGCCTATTGCAAGTAGCACTAATGTAACATTTTAATTAGACAGACATTATAAACATGGGTTGAAGGAGCTGAGGGTCAAAATGAAAAAAGGCAAACAGCTCCCCCTCCTGACTAAAACACTGCTTTGCATAAAACACTTTTTGTACAGTGTAGCTGGGTTTCCTGTCACTGTGGGCTGCAGGGCGCAGTAGTAGAGTGCAGAGTCTGATACTGCAGCAGAGGAGATCAACAGATCCACTCTATTGTCCTTTACATCCACTTTAGCTTTCAGTCGTTCATGGCTCTCATCTTTTGATCCTGGAACAATTAGAAGTAAATTCTCTGGTCTGGATCCAGGATACTGATGATACCAATACAGAGTTCTCACATCACCATCATATGTGCAGGAGAGATTAACTGTCTCATCTTCAAGAGCATAAATGTGTGTTTTATTCTCCAGTGGTGCTATTGACTGTGCAGAACAGTAGCCTATGGAGAAAAAGTAATAAACAAGCAAACAAACAAAAAAATCACCCCAAAAATCTAACTTGTATCTAAAATGAAAAACATATATTTGATCCAAATATAAATTTGCCATGCATACCTATCATGATCATAAAGACAGTCAGAGAGCACAGAAACATCATGGTGGTTCCAGTGTTCAGATACTGAGGAGAGATTTGGTGCTACTTTTAAACCATGTAAAGACTCCTCCTACATTCGTCAGAGGATCTGTTACAGTAACAGTACTAACATTACAACGTGCTCATTACAATTTAAACCATGGACTGTTATGCATAAATGGTGTGTCTGCAGGTTTTTATTCCAACAACGCAGGAGCTCAACTCAACTCATTTAAAGAATTAGACCAACTGATTAAACAAATAGAAACAAATAACAAAACACCTATCTTGAACCTCCACCCATTATTCATCTTATCATGTACACCAGGGGTGTCCAGTCTTATCCATAAAAGGCCAGCGTGGCTACAGATTTTAATTCCAGCAAAGCAGGAGGTCACATGATCAGATGTTTGAGCTGAGCAATTCATTAAACTAGTGGAATCAGATGAACTCCTGCGACCCACCGCAGACAATATTGGACACCCCTGATGTACACTTACCGTACAGCGCTGAAAAGTAGTTTTGGGACAGTATTTGAGAACAGCAGTCCAACTGAGCAATAGCAAGCTACAAAACATTCACTTAAGCCCCCATTTTACTTTAAAACAAATGTGGGGACACTAATCTAAGTGCAGCAGAACAACAGCTTATGTGCTAGTACACACTGTAGAACTGTGACTTATGCGCTATTAATGTTGTCATTTTTTTATTGTTTGTTTTATTGTATAGTGTTTATACCAGACAGCAGCAGTGCTCAGTTTTTAACGGATGCCCACTTTCTGTTTTTGATGTATAAAGTCATCATGCTGATGTTCTACATTAAACACTGCAGTAAAGCTGTCACCTTTTGTCAAACAGATGAGGAGAAATTAATCTGTGAGGTGGGGAAAGGTGAGCAGTATGAATGGTAATGATATTGCTAGCCTGTTAGAATTTTCAATTGTAGCAGCAAGTTTTTAATCTGGGTCTGCTGTGAGCTACTGATATAACTACATTATACACATGTAAAGTGTGTAGCTACAGTACTGTGCTAAAGTCTTAGGCACCCAAGACACATTTTCAAAATCTATTTATTTGTGTAGTATGTGTTTATTTGCTGACAAAAGTGTTATTTGAATAAACAAAATATATAGAATATTAATTAATAATGATTTCATATATATATATATATATATATATATATATATATATATATATAATAAATAGACATTTTCTGGATGTTAGTGTGTTTGTAACCATTTCCAAACCTCTCCTCAAAGAAGCCCAGTATTATGTGTAGTTAAAAAGCAACTCCTGGTTTGACCAATCAGTGCTGTAGTAAATTGTGCTCATGATGTAATTGATAACATTAACAAGTCTCTGTGGTGGCTGTGACAGTATCAAGGAAAAATATAGACCTGAGAAATTCTTGTTACTTTTTATTGTTTTTATGCTTATTTGAATTATGAATATGACTTTATTGTAATTTATATTGTGATAAACTCACTGCTGAGCTAAATTGTTTAAAAATTTGCTTAGATGCCTAAAACCTTTGCACAGTACTGTAGTTCTCTCTAGTTCACAGTTGTTATGCTTTGTCCTGAGGAGAAGACTCAACTTTCCAATGTAGATATCCTGAAGGTTTTGCAGTGTGACTGCCTTTTTATGCAGTACCAATATTCTACTCCCTCAAATAGCAGTCCTTCTCAAATACTACTGTATAATTACCTCCAGAATTTCGAGTCATAATGGCTGTCATAATGGCTAAGAGTATTATGAGGTCAAAGATTTGATTCCAAGAATGTATTTGTATGTACCAGCTGATATAATCAGGGAAGAGTTTTAGAAAAGCTGCAACAGCTTATTGAGCACAGCATGATCAAGTTTGTCTTCCAAATCAGTCAGACATTATAACCTGGGGGATGAACAGGCTGAAGTTCTAAATGAAAAAAGTAAGCAGTTCCACATCCTGACAACAGCATTGCTCTGCATGAGTCATATGAAACACGTTTTTGTACAGTGTAGCTATGGTTCCTGTCACTGTGGGCCTCATGGCACAGTAGTAGAGCGCAGAGTCTGATACTCCAGCAGAGGCGATCAACAGATCCACTCGTACATTTACATCCACATTAGCATTCAGTCGTGGAAAAGGTGGAGTCGCATGGATCACATTGTTTGATGCTGGAATGATCATCAGTAAATACTCTGGTCTGGATCCAGGATATTGACGATACCACTGCAGATTACTCACAACACCATCATACTCATATGTGCAGGAGAGAGTAACTGTCTCACCCTCATAAGCATGAACCTGAATTTTGTTCTCCAGGGGTGCTATTGACTGTGCACTACAGCTGCCTGAAATAAATAAATAAAAATAGTTACATTATTTACTGTTACATGTGATCATTTTGCATAGACAAAAGTAGATTTAAAAACATCTAGATAGAAATCCACCATATAGATCTTCATCTTATATCTTCATATAGATATAAACTGAATTGATAACGTGTACCTAGCGTGATCATGAAGACAGCCAGAGAGCATAGAAACATCATGGTGGTTCCAGTGTTCAGATAAAGAGGAGAGGTTTGGTGCTACTGTTCAAGTATGTAAAGACTCCTCCTACATTCTGTAGAAGAATGCAGCTCAGATGCATCACAAAGTTCTTTAATCTCCCAGGTAAAATTAAAATATTTTCTTTATTGTTGACAGTAGTCATCCATCCATCCATCCATTTTCTAAGCCGCTTCTCTTCTCAAGGTTTAAAGCCAGCATCTCTGATGGTATGGGGGTGTGTTAGTGCCCATGGTATGGGTAACTGACACATCTGTGAAGGCACCATTAATGCTGAAAGGTACATACAGGTTTTGGAGCAACATATGCTGCCATCCAAGCAACGTCTTTTTAAGGGACGTCCCTGCTTATTTCAGCAAGACAATGCCAAGCCACATTCTGCATGTGTTACAACAGCGTGGCTTCGTAGTAAAAGAGTGTGGGTACTCGACTGGCCTGCCTGCAGTCCAGACCTGTCTCCCATTGAGAATGTGTGGCGCATTATGAAGCGCAAAATACAACCACGGAGACCCCGGACTGTTGAGCAACTGAAGTTGTACATCAAGCAAGAATGGGAAAGAATTCCACCTACAAAGCTTCAACAATTAGTGTCCTCAGTTCCCTGTCCCAACTTCTTTGGAATGTGTTGCAGGCAAATTCAAAATGAGTGAATATTTGCAAAAAACAATAAAGTTTATCCATTTGAATGTTAAATATATTGTCTTTGTAGTGTATTCAATTGAATATAGGTTGAAAAGGATTTGCAAATCATCATATTCTGTTTTTATTTATATTTTACACAACGTCCCAACTTCATTGGAATTGGGGTTGTATATATATATATATATATATATATATATATATATATATATATATATATATATATATATATATATATATTGTCTATTCATAATCTATTTTTAATATGTAGGCCACCTTTGGCTTACATACCAGAGCTGACAGTAAGCCATATCTTTGCCAGTGGTCACATCCACAGTACCCAATAAGTCAGCACTGCAGATATTAATTAGAAATAGAAAAGTATGTATGTAGCATAGAAGAGAAAATTGTATTTTTAAACCAGGGTGCTTCCTGTGTAGAGTTTGCATAGGTTTTCTTCCACATTCCAAAAGCAGTTTGACTAAATGTCCCTCGGTGTGAGTGTGTGTGGATGTGTCTGTCCGCCTCTCTGCCCTGCGATCGACTGGCGACCTGTCCAGGGTGTATCCTGCCTTCTGCCCAGTGGCCACTGCGATAGGCAATTTGGGTATTGTTATTTCTTTAAGCAAAGAATTCTGTAATGAAAAATTTCATTTCTTTTAATGTATCAAAAATATGTACAGGATGTACAGAGGTGAATCATAAAACTCCATCTCTGAAATGTTTTTATTTTCAACTAAGTACAGTAAGTTCGGGTCAGTCGCAAATCTGTCTAGACCCAGGAATGACACCTCTGAAGTGTTCAGGGTCAAGGGCGACCAATCAAGTGTTGCAGTGTCTCCCACAACAAACAACTGTCATTATAAGCAAGTAATGTATCTGATATGTGAGTAAGAAGATGCAGAGTCATTAGGAATATAGATTACTATGTAGAAATTAGAGACAGCCCTTTTTATTTAAATTTTCTGTCACAACAGCAACAGTTTTATTTCTAGAGTTCTCTTTACAACAGGCACTGTCACAACAGACATTGAACTGACTTCTCCTAACATCTATCTCCTTTCATGAACCCCCGTAAGCAGATGAGCCACTGGCTCTACTTGCTCTAATGTCTTGGCAACATGGCATCAAAGGTTCTTTCTAAAAAAGAAAGTAGTAAGAAAGTGTGCTTAGACAGTCCTCCAGAATGTTCTGTTTACACTTACAAAAGTCTTCTGCTGTTGTAGAAAATGTTATGTGTGTGTGTTTTTGTACAGTGTAGCTGAGTTTCCTGTAACTGTGGGCCGCAGAGCACAGTAGTACAGTGCAGAGTCTGACATTGCAGTACGAGAGATGTTCAGATCCACAAATTTCACTGGTCTATTTGCCCCTGCTGTCAGACGAAGAGCCGGTTCAGATACGTTATTGTGCTCATTGAAAAAAAGGAGGAATTCTGGTCTGGATCCAGGATACTGACGATACCACTGGAAGGTGGCTCCTGGGGCTGCACTGTAGTTACAGGACAGAGTCACATCTGCTCCCTCCAAAACATGCTTTTCAAAGACTAGTGGCTGTATTCCAACTGCTGCAGTATTTTCTAGAAAGAAAAAAAGTAAAGAAGAAAGATTTTTTAATTAAAGAAACATTTTTAATTACATTTTAAATGTGAAATGTATCTGCAATCACTAGGCCTTTGGGTTGAATTCAGTAAAATTCTTCTTGATTATAATTAACTGCACTTCTAAATGACTCACCTTTAAGCTGAATTAAGATCACCAAGAGAGAGCAACATCGTGACTGTACTTTGTGAGTGCCAGTACTGAGTTTCCTCTTCAAAGAGGTCAAAACGTTGATCTGATAGAGGCTCATTCACTCTTTTTACCACAGCTCCACCTTCTGGTGTTGTAAAAATGTGACGGGAAGTCATTTTTCAGAAGTACATAAAGATTTCTAAAGCTTACTCTGTAGGAAAGTTGTACATGAGTGTAAAAAATTAGACATTTGTTCTAGGTTGTTCAGCATGTCTTAGTGTTAGTATAGATGTGCAGATGAATGATAGATTCCTAAGCTGTTGATGGATGTTGTTAATATATGGCCTCCACTGTGCTTTACAAAGTCTTAAACTATCAATCAATCAATCAATCAATCAATCAATCAATCAATCAACCTTTATTTTTACTCGGAAGTACATTGAGGGCAACCCTCATTTTCAATGTAGCCGAGCATTTACAAAAACAGGGATTGACATGACAAAGAAAATAATAACTACATTTAATCATTTTAAATTAAAAGAAAATTTAAAATAACAGTGAATAAAAGATACAAGTAGATAAAAATAGAACTTGAGATTTAAATGGTAAGAAATTAAATCAAAAATAAATAAGAAAATAGTAAGGTAATAGTACAATATTACAAATTTGAGAAAGTGATGATAAAAAAAAAAACAGCTTAAAAATAAAAAGAGAGGAAATAAATAAATAAATAAAAAGAGATAAAGAACTAAGGAGAACTAACACAAAAATAAAAGTTACAAATAAATATGATTAAGTAAAACAGGTACAGGCTGTCTTTAGGGGTGCATAACTCCAATCCTCCTCCATAAATCCAAGTCTCCCTAGTCAAACACACTCATTACTCTTTGCAATTAACAGACAATTGTAGTCAGGTGTGTTTGAGTATGTTATTCACTAAACTGTATTGGACACTGGCCCTCCAGAGTTGTGCACCCCTATCTTAAACTGCAACCATGGATAAAGCGATAAACAGTAATTATAGACTATATATATATATATATATATATATATATATATATACTATTTATATATATACTATTTATATATAGACAATTGCCTTCAGATGATCCCAAAGATAAGAGTCTAAGGGGGTCAGATCGGGAGACCTTGGGGGCCATTCAACTGGCCCACGACGACCAATCCACTTTCCAGGAAACTGTTCATCTAGGAATGCTTGGACCTGACACCCATAATGTGGTGGTGCACCATCTTGCTGGAAAAACTCAGGGAACGTGCCAGCTTTCAAAGTGGATTGGTCGTCGTGGGCCAGTCCAAGGCAATTGTCTATTCTGTGAAGATACGAGATGTGCAGCACCTGAAACTATGGATACTGGAAGCCTGTGCTAGCATTTCTTCTGCGGTGTTGCTATCAGTGTGTGAAGAGCGGGAGAAGAGGGTTGCATTGACAATCCAACACAATGGGCAGCACTTTGAACACATTTTATAAGTGGTCAGAAACTTGTAAATAACTCATGAAAGAATAAAAACATAAAACGTTACATTAAAACCAAGCACACCATTGTTTTTTTTTGTGAAATTCTCCATAAGGTTGATGTGTCACACGACCCTCTTCCTATTGAAAAACTAAAGTTGGATCCAAAATGGCCAACTTCAAAATGGCTGCCATGGTCACCACCCATCTTGAAAAGTTTTCTCCCCTCCCATAAACTAATGTGCCACAAACAGGAAGTTAATATCACCAACCATTCCCATTTTATTTGGGTGTATCCATATAAATGGCCCACCCTGTAGATTTCATCACTGCTCTCTGTTTGTTTGTGTACTTTACTTACTGCTCCAACATTTTTTGGAGTTTGTATTAAATTTGGAGTATTTCATGTGTCCAGCCTTTGCCTTTAGCACAACTTCTATTCTTTTTAATAAATTTGCTTTCTGTTTTTCAAAGACATCTGTGGGGACAACTTTTCACACATTCAAAATGCAGTCTTAAATGTTAATTGCATTTTCTGTTTATTACAATCCAGATAATTTTTAATCCTAATTAAAAATTCAGATTCAAAAACCTTACTCCTCTTGGCATGTCCAACACGTCCAGTGGTGGTATTCAAGCACAAATTCTCTTAACTCTTAATTTGGTTGTATTCCTTTTCTCAGTAAAGGCTTCACAGCAGTTATACATCCTTTTAGGATGGTTTTATCCCCTAACACTGAGATCTCATAGCAGAAGGTATGATAGAAGTTAAGTTCCCCTTATTAGTCCCACAATGGGGAAATTTTACCTCAACATTTTTACCCATCCATGCAGTAAAATGCCCACATACACTCTAGTGAATGCACACACAGGGGGTAGTGAACACACTTGCTGGGAGTGGTGGGCAGCCCTATCCACAGGCATGTTGTGGTTTTCATTTGAAAAACAGCAGGCACAGGCTAATGATGTCACAAATCATTGATTGGACGATAGTGGTGTTTTTCCAGGAAAAGAAAATAAATGATTGTCTAGGATGAGGTGCCACTTATGAAAATCACAACATGCCTATCCACAGTGACTTGGGAGTAGCTGGGGGTTAGGTGTCTTGCTCAAGGGCACTTTAGTCAGGTACTGTCGGCTCAGGGGATCGAACCAGCAACCCAATGCGCTATCCATTGGGCCACGGACATGGCGAAGGTAAGATGAAAGACTACATGACTCAAAAAAAGGATGCCAGCATGTTTACTGAGCTACATCACTTTTCCTTTCAACAGCAGTTAATAAATGACTGAAGACACCAAACAATCCAGTTTTGAAAGCAGACAATGTTTACTGACAACAGCTTGTTGAGGTATTCCTGAGCCCATGTGGTAACATCAGTCACAGAGGAGTATCTTTTTTATGCCTTCTGAGGGATCAAAGATCACAGGCATTCACTTGTGATTTATCTGGACTTTCTGAACCTTACATTATGCACCACAGAGGGTTAAATACCTAAATCATTTTCTGAGCAACGTTATTCTTAAGATGTTGGAGTTTTGCTGATGAGTCATCCTTTCATAGATGCTTTTTCAGGGATTTGCTTTGTAGTAATTCCAGGCTTGCTAAGGTGCTGCTAGGCCTCTCCATGTCTGACAAACACCACTGCACCACCCTGACCAATCAACTCCTGGTCCTTTCCAGTCTGGACAGTAGTACACTTTGTCACCAAAGTCATATTCCTCATCTGTGTGATGCATTTGTTTCTGCAATTCTCTCTGTTTTCTCTCTGAACATTCTGCTCCTCTAAAAGCTTTTTTGATGCATGTAAAGAAGAAATGTGTTTTGCTACTCATTCACTTTTTGTGGTGCCATCTAAAGCTGGGGGCTTGTTGGTTAACCCAGGGGGCAGGTTAGGATTCTGATGAAGACTGTAGCCATGGGCATTTTGAATGCTGTGTCCCAGTCACAAGCGTGATTTGTCTTGACTTTCTTTATGACCACAATAAGTGTTTGGTTGTGCTGCTGCATTAGTCGATTGCTCCATGGGCTGAAGGCAGCTTTTGTCTTTTTTCTGTGTTGAAGTTTTCTGCCATCTCATCTCATCATTGTTTAACTGTCCCACATTGTCAATAAACAATTTCAAAGGTTGACCATACACATTTATCCGACATGGTCAGAATGCTGCCTGCACTACAGTATGTGAAAAGGTCAATAATTTGGAGACACTCCTGGCTCAAGTCCATGCAGATCTCCTGGCACAGTTTCACTGTACTGAGATGCCAGTGATAGGCCAACAGCAGGCTTTGGTTTGGTCTTACATACAGTGACATATTTCACATTCACTAACATTTCTCTGCATAGTGATGCTACGTTCTGCATCTTCATTGCCTGAGCCTGTCAGAGGCTTTAGCAGTCTGTCCACAGACACATGAGCAAAATGTCTATGAAGTTTTATCAGGATTTTCTGTTTATCTGCTGAGTTTATTTTTCTGGGACTGTGAGTGTTTCCTCATCTCACTGACTCACTCATCTTCATTTCTTTGTTTCTTTAAAGTGACATCTTCAGCAGCTTCATGACATGATCATTAGCGTAAATGTTTTTGCCTTCATCATCCATAATGTTTACACAGTAATGACCAGAGCTTGTCAGGTGTTTTACAGGTTGATACAACATCACTGTACTGTCATTTTTCTAATCCAGCACGGCTCTTTTCATGCATGCCTCAGTTTAGACAAGATGCTTAGTCTGTCCAGATTTTGCAGGAATTTTCAACTTTTTGGTGGAATAGAACACTTTTCCATTCCCAAACCTTAAAGGGTCTACAATTGTGTTTCTGTCTTTCTTCAGATTCTTTATTTTACCTTAGTTCAGTGAAGTGCTATCTAACCATTCGTCTTCAGTCCTTGTGTATACAGTGTCTACTATTAGTGTTTAGATGTTCCAATGATTGCATGTATGAGACTAACATGAGGTTATTAACCCCTTTAAATCTCAGACTATGTACATACCAAGGCTTATTATTCACTAACTACATGGAGTTCAGTGCAAACAGACTGAGATATTCTTAGATTATAGAAGTATGTATTAAAGCTTTGGGCCCACTGGTGGGCCCTGGCCATTTAAGCAGTTAAATAATAAACAATATCCTTTGTTTATTTACATAAATGTCTTTTCAAATTTCTTCCCTTGACATTTAATCGCCATTTTTTTCTTATGTTGAAAAATAAACATTTTGGACACAAGGGTCTAATATTGCTTATCTAACTAAACTGTATTTACATTCACTTGAGATAAAGTCTAATGTCTTTAAACTGTCTGTATTAACTGTTTGTGTTACATAAAAAATGCTACATTGGGGAAGCGGCTTAGAAAATGGATGGATGGATGGATGGATGGATGGATGGATGGATGGATGGATGGATGGCCCTTAAGTACGTTTGAAACAATTATTCTCTTTCCTTCCACTTTAGATTGAACAATACTGCTTCAGTGCTCAGTAAAGACTAGATGAAGTCTACACTCCTGTGGACAGTTTCCCTCATTACATCTGTGTGTCAGAACATTATCACACACCTACACATACAGGTATTAATGTAAGTTTCAAGTTTATTTGTCATTTGCACAACATGTCATGACATTTATGCATTGAAATGCTTGTGGTGAGGCTCAGATAATCACTCTACAGAAAGAAAATAAGTAAAAGTAAAATATAAAAAACAAATTGAAAGATATTAAATATATACAAAATATAGAGAAAATATACACAACATATAGAGACCTATACACAACATATAGAGACAATATAGATTTTAAACTGACTTATGTGACTCAGTATTGTTGTTTTAGTTCAGAATTGTGGTCCTAAAAATGCAGAGAATTAAATATGTTAATCTGTATCATCAGAACTCCAGAGAAATGTAAGAATGCCAGTTTGAATATAAGATCTCTTCAGTTTGGCATATAGTATAAATGAAAGTTTCAAGTCTTCATACTGTAGATACATTCAGAGAAAAATAACCTTATTCATTCACAGGCTTTGAACAGTACCTAATGTTCGAGGTTCTATTTAAGGGCTTTTTGTACAGTGTAGCTGGGTTTCCTGTCACTGTGGGCTGCAGGGCACAGTAGTAGAGTGTAGAGTCTGATACAGCAGCAGCAGAGATTATCAGATCCACACGCTTGTTGTCTTGATCAAGTTCAACAGACATTCGTGGAGGAGAATCACTCTTAGATGCATATAGGTTAATAGACAGGAGAAACTCTGGTCCGGATCTGGGAAACTGACGATACCACTGAAGAACATCACCACCACTGGTTACTGTAGTTGCAGGAGAGAGTAACATTATCGCCCTCTGAAACATGAATTTCTCCCTCCAGTGGTACAACTGTCTGTGCTGATGTGTCTCCTGGAAACAGAAAAATATTGAAGAAATTAAACTGGAATCTCTCACAGATCATTCAAGTAAATCTGCGATTAGAATTTAAATGTATTACTATACAGATCGTTTATTATCTCAAAACAGTTAGAAAGAAGTGCCATAAATGTTCTCTTACCTAAAAGCAGGGCTAGGAGAGAAAGGATAGAGAGCAGCATGTTGATAGAGATGTGAAGTGACTGAGAGCAGTCAGAGCTGAATGGGATCAGTGTAGCTCTCTGCTGAGATACACAGCTCCACCCATAATGCAGCTCATACACTCAGTCACAGTGCACTGCTGTCATGCCTCATTTCTTTATCTTCTAATCATTTAGCATAGAGCTTTTGCTCTTATCTTAATTTTGAGGTTTTATGTGAATACATCTCTGATGTTCCATGTTTCCATATTATAGATATTACTTTTTAATAATAATAAAATAAAATAAAAAATGTTAACAAAAAATGAAATGTTTAGATTTTTTTCCTGTTTAATTATTTAGAGATTCTGGTCTGCTGTGATGGACTGGTGATCTGTCCAAGCTGCTGCCTGCTTTTTGCCCAGTGAGCACTGAGATAGACTCTAGCATCCCCTGTAACCTGAAGGATGAGCAGCTTAGAAAATTTGTGTGTGTGTGAGAGAGTGTGTGTTGGTGGTGTGTGTGTATGTGTGTGTGAGAGAGTGTGTGTTGGTGGTGTGTGGGTGTGTGTCAGTGGTGTGTGTGTGTGTGTCAGTGGTGTGTGTGATTGTATTTGTGTGAGTGCATAATTTTTTCTTCAGGTTCTCTGTCTCTCTTGGGTTCTCTGTCTCTCTCTGGTTCTTTGTCTCTCTCTCTCTCTGTCCATCTCCCCGGTCTTAGATGTTCATTTGCGCCATTCGGAAAAAATCCTGTCCTCCAGTATGTGAGGTTGAACTGCACTGCATCATATCCGTCACCCATCTCTTCCTGCGCCCAACTGTGATCAACACCACGGTTCTTTATGTAGTCCTGCCACCAGTGGAGTCCTTCTGTTGCTGTTCTCTCAGTTCATCCTGTCTTCCAGACTGTGAACGTATGTAGGACATCATCAGATTCACCATCTCACTCTAACTGCACCCGTTTGGGACGGACCATCTCCCTGTTTTCATGACCGCAGTTCTTTACGTTGTTTGTCTGTCCAGAAGAACCTCTTGAACCTCTCTATAAAAACAATGTTTAATAGTTTAGCGACCGTAACTAGGAGTAAAACATTCAGAGATTAGGGACCAAGACTAGAACTAAAAGATTTACACATTAGAATCTATGACTAAGACAATAAAATCCATAGATTAGGGACCAAGACAAGGTCTAAAAGATCCAGTTTCGGGACCAAGACAAGGTCTAAATGATCCACAGTTTAGGAACCAAGAATAGGACTAAAGCATCCATAGTTTTAGTAGCATTACTAGAACAAAAATAATCATACTTTCAAGACTATGACTAGGACTGAAGATCCATACATTAGCGACGAAGACTATAATTAAAAGATCCACAGATTAAGGACCCTGAATAGCACAAGAAAATCCACAGTTTTGGGACTATGACTAGGACTAAATGATGAACAATCTAGTGACCATGATAAGAACTACATGATCTGCAGATTACAGACCATGACAAGGACTAAAATCTGTACATGTACCTGTCCATCTAGTTTGTCATTTGGATGTTTTTCTTTATTATAGACGATTTTCCGCCCTTTTCCTCTTGTTCCTCTCCTAGTTTTTCTCTTGTTGGTGTCTTCTTCCTCAGGAGGGTGGCTTTTCTTTATGTCTATTTCAGCAAGAGAGCAAAATTAGATTAAATCAGTAACCAGCTTTTCTCAGATAGTCTGGAGCCCAGAAAGAGTAACCAGCATTTAAGTTACAACGTATTTCAAATCAGTTTATCTAATTGAGGCTCACAACCAATCAACTCATTTTCACTCTGGTTGTGAGAGGTGTGCTTTTAAAGAGCTTTCAGTTGCCTAGTAATCAACATGACAATTCCCTAGCAACTGCCAGAAAATCCATAGCAACTACACAGTAATTCCCTAGCAACAACCTAGAATAACATTAACCGATAAACAACAGTCAGGCCAACGTCTGGGATGATATAGCAGTGGCCTAGCCACTCCATATCAAACACCAAAACACTACAACAAAATAGTAACATCACAACAACATAACTTTAGTGACCCCCTAGCAACACCCTAGCAACCATTTATAATGCTGTAATGTTAATGCTATTGAAGGACACATGGCTGATGCAGAAGCTGACGTGCTCGGTATGCCGTACAATAAGTGAGGCTTTAGCTAACAGCCAGCTCTACATTTAACTCACATCTGCACTCCATCAGCGCTCAACTCCAACCAATACCCAGTTCCTGTCTGATCTAACAAACAAACCCCCAAAGGTGAACCAGCCCCTTTGTCAGAAAAACCCCAGAGAATAATTGTAGAACAATAACCAAGAAGGAACATGAAGAACATTTCTAGAAGATGTTACAATATCATAAAACTACCTATAAACAAATTAGCCACCACCTCATAACCACCTAAAGTACCCTATCAATTACCCATCAAAACCCCAGCCACACCACAACTGTTCTAGTTATTATGAGCATATTATACAGTTCTTTCTGTCACTTACTCAGACCTTGGTTCTCTGGGGCTTGACTCTCTTCCAGGCAGACGTTCAGCCTGTTTTTGGTGGCTTCAGGCTGAGCTTCAGCTTTGATTACGCTGATATCTTTCTCTGAATTCAAATTGTTTTTTTTTTAATGTATTGATAAAAGAGTAAGAGTTCTTTCCTTAGAAGAACCATATCTGGTTCCCTAATGACCCTTTTAGTGGATGGCTCTCACGTGTAAAGAGCCCTTTTAATGACCAAAGCATCTTTGTATCATGTAACAGTTTATACCAATTGAGGCCTTTTCCTAGAACCGCACATCCATGCCAGTATTTTTGCTGTGAACAGATGTTCTGTTGTGTTCCGACTCCAGAATCTGGGATTTATCTTATTTACTCACCCAGAGGCTGGTCATCACTGTCTGAAGCCTCTGTGAGGTCCAGATGTTCCTCAGCTACATGGTCCTTCAGCTTCAGCCACTCATCTCCTGCTGTTATACGGAGAAACGCTGTCCAGATCAATCACTGTGATTGGTTATGATTATTATTTATGTATCATAATATATGCAGCATTGATTAATTATTAATTAGTGATCAGGAAACTATTCGCAGCAGCTGTTTTATGGTCATCATTATATCTGCTAATGATTTCCATTTCTTACCCAGAGGATGGATATCGGTGGGCTCTGACTTCTCCAGGTCAGGGTGCGTTTGCTCGTCATTGGCTTCACTGTCATCTTCAGCACCTGATCGTCTTCTTTTACAATACAGCGAGCAGAATTTGTATTAATTAAGGCAGATTAATGATAAAATCAGCTCATCTATAGCTTCTGACTGAGCTTCATCATCCATCGTTCATCAGTGTCTCATTTTCTGCTTTCATTAGTTGGTTTTCCAGTTTATCATTTTTCAATATTTCAAATATGTTATTTTGTGTCTTCCACTCACCCAGAGGCTGGAAACTCGCTGACAAAACATCATGAAGCACGATCTCCAGGAGCTCTCTGATGGCATCATCTGCATCTTTGTTGGAGCTCACTAGATGATCTTGAAGGAATTTAGATTAAAGCTTTTATATTCACTAAATGTGTTATCATCTCACTCTCTGGTGATTTCCTTTACTTACCCAGGTTGGTGTCCATAAGCTCATTTTCTGCTTTAATACAAATGAATACGGTCAGTTTCCCAGCTCTTTCATTATCATTGTAATATGTTTATTTCTTTTACTCACCCAGAAGATGGAGACTCGCCGACAGGGCATCATCAAATAGGATGTCCAGGAGCTCTCTGATGACTTTACCTGTGTCAGGGTTGGAGCTCACTAGATGATCGTGAATGAATTCAGACAGATAAGGGCTCATGTTAAGCTTTAATATTGACTAAATGTGTTATTTTCATCTCACTATCTTCTCATTTTCTGTACTTACCCAGATGTTTCTCTTCAGACCCCTCCAGACAGATGCTCATGGTACTGTTGATGACTTCAGCAGCCACTTCATCAGCCACCGTTATCTGCACAGTCTCAGCTTCTGTTTTCATAGAAACACAGTCAATTGTAATGGACACTGAATTATTCAGTCTGGAAAATGATTTCAAAAACACCCTCTTGTTTTCCAGTTATATCTCTGAAATATTCGGGACCAAATTATTCAGTATGAAATATGAATTTTTCCATATTTCATATTAATTCAGCATTTACTGTAAATGTTATGTACTGAGAATTATTCAGTCACTGCTGTGCAAGTTTCATGATGGTTTTGAAATATTCTTTACCTCCTATGATTTATTAATTCTCCACTGTGAATTATACAGCACCTGCGATTATTTATTTACTATCAGCTTTTATTCATATAATGACCTCTGAATTATTTAATATTTGTTATTAATTATGTAATTTATATCCATTATTTCATATGCACTACAAATTATCGAATGCCCACTATGGATTATTCAGTATCTATTACAATGTATTATATAATTACTATGATTTATTTCACATGCACTGTCTATTGTATTTTGATTATATACTGTATATATTTTTTACTTATTGACTATGAATTTGAGTATCAGCAATGAATATATAGTAACTACTCTAAATAAATCAATATCTACTGTGCTTTACTCAGTACCCAATATGGATTATTTCGTGTCTACCATTAATATTTAGTGCTTCTATTAATTATTCTCTTCATTCTGAATTATTTTGTATCTGCAGTGAATTGTTCAGTATCTACTGAGATTTTTACAGTGGTGACTCCTATGAATTCTTCAGTATGTGCTATGAATGATACCGTATTTTAAATAATACAGCATTTATTACAAATTATTATGGAATTGCTACAAATTATTCCATATTCACTATGAATTATTCAACATCCACTGTGAATTGTGTACTGGGAACTATGAATATTCATTATACATGGTGAATTATTTAGTGTCTTCTATTAATATTTAGTGAATATGAACTAAAAAAACACTTTCTTGATTTTGAATTTGTCAACGATACATCTGAGACATTGTCATCTATCCTTTTTTCCATCAAATCGACGCTGGGTTTGGACATCAAATCTGTAAAACTAGTGACCGACCCCCGGCACGACCCGAACATGGCGGGTAGGGAGACCCAGGGATGTGAATGTGAATAGGGTGGGGAAACTTTCACGTCCAGTTAAAATGCATTTTAGCTCGTTTAAACATCTTTAACCCCTAAACGAATATTAAACAGTGGAACAGTGGAGTTCACCCAGGAGCTCAGCTAAAACACAAGCAACTAAAAAGGTTTTTTTTTTTTTTTTATTTCTGCATTTCTGGAACCTACTAAGCCTCGACTCCGCGCACGCAAGCTGACACAAAACGTGCTGATATCTGCTCCCAGACGTTGGACTAACTAGTTCAGGAGGGGTGCGGTGTATTTCTAACACAGCGCTCACCTGAAAAACAGGGCTGAAAGGACGAGACAGAAGACGCCACTCGCTTTAACGAACGCCTGGCTAGTCTGTACAGAAGGCCGGGACTTTTATTGTAGAATCTCCTGATTTCGTGTTTAGAGTTTCCTGTTTCATCAGCCTGTATTAGCAACGGAGCTGTATTTGTTGGGCACGCTCCGATTTATAGTCTAAATCTTACCTTCAAGCGAAGTTCCCTTTAGTTCTTAAGTAATGGTGGTGGCATTTCCTCACATCTCCGTTTCGTTTACTTGTCTGTAAATCCATATGTTTCTAAGTTGCCTATTATTAGCGCTTAGCACTACCTGCCTCGATACCATTTGAGAATATTTCGGGGAAATTCTGTCCTCGGGAGATGAATGTCACATTTGCGTTACCTCCTTTGACCTCTAGATGAGACTGTATAATGTCTGCTCCGTGACTAGGCTGTGTTTACTACTAGAAATCGCCAGCGACTTATGTTTGTATTGTAGTGCATTACAGGCACTTAACTGTTAACGTAATTACAGATTGTTATTTGTATTTTATGGTGCCTTATTTCTATTTCTTGTTTCCTCTACCCTCTCAGACTGTGAGAAATGTCAACTCATCTCGCTTTCCTGAGAATGTGAATATTAATGCTACCTGTTTGAATTACCTCTAAGAATACAATTCGATAACCAAGCCCATCGTCTCCTCATCATTCCTCTACCTGGCATTCTGACCGATGCCCCATGTTGGATGACGCTTAACACCTAAAACGAATCATCTATCCTTGCACCCCCCAACATAGTCTGAGAGGAAATGTACAGACTACCGTAGATAATCACAGCACAGCCAGCGCTACACCGCTCCCTTCTGGCAGCATCAGGGAATAGCAGGGATACCTGCTATTCTATTGCCAAGCTTAGAACTGATGTGCATTGAGACGAGGATTAATATGGCAGATTTAACTAAAGGTAACTAACAATAACAACAACAACAATAATAATAATAATAAAGGAAACACAAACAAACTTTGTGGGTGTCACACATGCATTAATACATTTGCTAGGGAGAAAAACAAACTGCAGAAATCTTGAAGTAGGGTTGTTCTACAGAAACGTCCACTTTTCTATCTGTCCATAGGAGTCACTGGTGTTACTGATCCTCATCGGTGTTACACATAAGAAAAGTAACAACGCAAAACAAACAACACATTTTACAAAACAACTGCTACAGAGCATCAAACCACATCATAGTCAATCCTGGAAAATCCACTAAAATATGGAATTTAATCCATTTATGATCTGTTTTTTCACTTTTATCTCAGAATACAGTCTGTCACACCAGTGACTTCAGCTAAAAGCTTCATATGAAATCATGAGCTAAATGAGAAAATCTCTGAGAACTGAAAGACACAGTGGATTCACCATGTGCTTTTCTTCATAGATCCTCAGAAAACAGGTAAAAGGAAGTCAAGTGATGTGATCAGTGTGACTTTTATTTCAAAATAAGATATTTTCTGTTACGTGGTAACTCCAGCGACACGACTCCTGGGGATCTTTCATTGCATATTTTAGCATGCTTATCCATCATTTGCTTTCTTTAATGTCATTTAATTTCTATATTCCACAGCCATGTTTAGATTATTGCCGTTACAAATGCAGAAAAATGTGTTTTTTTATCTTCAAAATACGGCGTCACCCCTTACGCATGACTGTAGGGACAAGCTCTTCTGTGGTGCTTGGAGTTCTAGATAATTGATTTAAAAAACAATATTGCTAAATTAACGGCTCGAGAAGGTGTAACTGTTAACTTTTTGCTTTATATTAAAATATGAATTACTTAATTTAAATATAAATAAATAAATAAATAACCCTGCCTCTAGGTGTGAGTGTGTGTGAATGCGTCCGTCTGCCCTGCGATGGACTGGCGACCCGTCCAGGGTGTATCCTGCCTTTCGCTCGATGACCGCTAGGTTAGGCTCCAGCACCCCCCAAACTCCCAGAGGGAGAAGCGGCTTAAAAAAACGTGTGTGTTCTGGCAAAGGTTGGTTTGCTACATGAATCAATGCAGTTATTGACAGCTAAATACCAAAAGACGCAGTTCTGTCGCTCTGTGTTTATGGGTTTAAATTGCCTCAAAGAATTTCCTGGAATTATCTGAAGTGTCACATAAATCACGTGACCATCAAGCAATTTGAACTTCCATTGAAACGATTCTCTCTCTCTCTCTCTCTCTCTCTCTCTCTCTCTCTCTCTCTCTCTCTCTCTCTCTCTCTCTCTCTATCTCTCTCTCTCTCTCTCTCTCGCTCTCTCTCTCTCTCTCTCTCTCTCTCTCTCTCTCTCTCTCTCTTTCTCTCTCTCTCTCTCTCTCTCTCTCTCTCGCTCTCTCTCTCGCTCTCTCTCTCTCTCTCTCTCTCTCTCTCTCTCTCTCTCTCTCCATGACTCTGGGTTTTCCCAAATGATGTTACAGTCATTATGACATCATTCCATATAGAACTTTGTCCTATCCAATCATTCTGCAACAAACCCAACATTCTAATGCCTGCACTTTCCTATCAATTGTATTATGATGATGTCACAATCGCGCTGCCACCAATTTGGTTGTCAACTTCAAGTTCACTCAGCGGAGCTGCGGTGGATTAAATGAGATAAAACCATAACTGATCTAGCAAAGGCAGTAAAACAGATTTTTGAAACACTTTTTAAATGTGTAAAGCACTTTAATCAGTGTATTTGGATCTACTGACAAGATTTCATTCAATTTGTGTTTGTACTGATGACAAACGAAAGCTGTAATCTAAACGGCTGACATTTCAATCAATCAATCAATCAATCAATCAATCAATCAATCAATCAACCTTTATTTTGACTCGGAAGTACATTGAGGGCAACCCTCATTTTCAATGTAGCCGAGCATTTACAAAAACAGGGATTGACATGACAAAGAAAATAATAACTACATTTAATCATTTTAAATTAAAAGAAATTTTAAAATAACAGTGAAAAAAAAATAAAAGTAGATAAAAATAGAACTTGAGATTTAAATGGTAAGAAATTAAGATCAAAAATAGATGAGAAATTAGTAAGGTAATAGTACAATATCACAAATTAAAAAAAAAGTAATGATAAAAAAAAACTTAAAAATAAAATGAGAGGAAATAAATAAATAAATAAAAAGAGATAAAGAACTAAGGAGAACTAACACAAAAATAAAAGTCACGAATAAATCTGATTAAGTAAAACAGGTACAGGCTGTCTGTAGGAGGTTTGATATTAAAAGTTTAAAATGACTGAGTGACACCAGTCAGCTGAGTTTTAGTGTTTCCTGTAGTGAATTCCAGCTCACTGGTGCTGTGACTAAAAGCAGATTTTCCCAGTTCAGTAAAAACTCTTGGTACCTGGCAGCTGATCCAATTACTAGAGCGAGTCTGATAATTACTGTTATTTATATTCATCAATGAAGTGATATATTCTGGCAAATGACCGGAGAGTGTCTTATAAATAAAAATCAACCAGTGTGTTTCCCTTCGTACCGTTAAAGAGGGCCACCCAACTTTTGCATACAGCTCACAGTGGTGAGTTCTGTATGGATCTCCAGTGATGAACCTCAGGGCAGAGTGATACACGGGGTCCAGTAATTTGAGAGAGCTGGAGGGAGCATATTTATAAATAACGTCACCACAGTCCAGCACTGATAGTAAAGTTGCTTCAACTAGTCTTTTTCTGGCGTGCATGGGGAAACAGGACTTATGTCTATAAAAATAACCCAGCTTCTGTTGGCATTTACTGACTAGTTTATTTATGTGTGGTTTAAAACTTTTTCTTTATCATCCAGCCATATGCATATGCATAACCATATTCCGTGACTCTCTCCATAGTGGATCCTGCCAGGGTAGTAATATTTACAGTACTAAAATCAGTATTAAAAGATCTGGAAAACAGCATGAACTTAGTTTTTGTGGCATTTAAAACTAGTTTGTGCTTATATAACGCCACCTGCAGAGCATTAAATGAGCTCTGTAATTTTCTTGTTGCAGCATGAATAGAATCAGCTGAGCAATATAAAATCGTGTCATCTGCATAAAGGTGAATTTTGCAGTCTGAGGTTGAAGCAGAGGTAGCAATATAATTTATTTAGATATTAAATAAGACTGGACCCAAAATTGAACCTTGTGGTACACCTTTAGATACAGATACCAACTCTGATTTATAATTATTCAATGTCATGCATTGATTTCTGTCAGTGAGGTAGTTTTGGGTCCAGTCCAGCGCAGTTGCATCAAAGCCAATCTTTTCTAAGTTCTGTAAAAGAAGAGTATGATCAACTGTGTCGAATGCTTTTGTTAAGTCAATAAAAACAGCTGCACAATGTTTCTTCTTGTCTATGTCTTAATAAAGATTGTTTAAAACCAGTGTCGTAGCAGAGATAGTGCTGTGACCTTCTCTGAAACCAGACTGATATTTAGATAAAACAGAATTTTCATGAAGAAATTATTTCAATTGCTGGTTTACTAGAGATTCTTGTATTTTTGCTAAACATGACAGTTTTGAGATTGGCCTATAATTATTCAGATCTGTTGTCTCACCACTTTTACGCAGAGGAATTACATGAGCTGTTTTCCAGACCCTGGGAATTCTGCAAGATAAAACTGAAAGATTAAAAATGTATAAAATGTATTCTAAAATAATCGGGGCTGCGAGACGCAATAAAAAGGGGTCCAGCCCATCTTCTCCAGTGGCTTTTCGTGGATTAATTTTAGCCAGGGCATTAGCAACTAAATATGGAGAAAATGGCTGGAGTGAGAAAAGACCATGTGTTTTAGAAACAGTAGAGCTGAGATCAGTTTTATTCAATGGGTTTGTGCTATTCTTATCAAAGATGTGGCCAGCTGCAGCAAAATGTGAGTTAAAGGCTTGTCATATTTCCTTCTGGGCAGAAATCAGCTGATCGTCAACTAAAACGCTTGTTGGAAAAAGGGGGGAATTATTTTTTAGAGCATTTACTATTTTCCAGATGTTTTGAGGGTTTCTAGTGCTGGTGATTAAGCTAAAGTAATATTCTGATTTAGCTTTTCTAACAGCAGAAGTACATTTATTTCTCAGCTGTCTAAAGATAAGCCAATGGTCTCTCTCCCCTGAGCGTCTAGCAGTTGACCAGGCTTTATTTCTGGCCTTAAACAATGAGGAAACTTCACCTGTAAACCAGGGACTTGATCTGTCTCTGATTCTTGACTTTTTGAGTGGGGCATGTTTGTTTACCACTGTTAGGAAAGTTTTACTGAAGTGGTTTAGTGCCCCATCAACATCTGAGATTTCTAGTGTAAGGTGGATTTCACTCATTGCTAAGTCAGAAAGGAAAGCTTGCTCATTAAAATGATTAAAATTTCTTCTAACCACCAACCGAGAGCCTGTTTTGTTTGTGCAACTGTTTCTAATGCATCCGATGGGACAATGATCACTTATGCCAAGTTCAAAAACTCCTGAGGCAGTAATTTTGTCAGCTTTATTGGAGAGTATTAGATCTATCAGGGTTGCCTTGGTGGGTTCTTTCAGATTTGGGCGAGTCGGTTCATTGATTAACTGTGTTAGGTCAAGATTGCCACATATTTCCTTTAAGTGATCGGATTCATTAGAAAGCCAGTTGAGGTTAAAATCACCAAGGACCAGCAATTCAGAAGCACTAAATTTGGATAAAAGATCTTTTAATTCCTCGACTGCAGAGTGTGGGGCAGAGGGAGGCCTGTATATCCCAATTAAAACAAAAGAGTTATTTTTTCCGAGTGAAACCTGGAGGGCTAAGAACTCATAACATTTTTCTTTGGATACTGCACATAAAACATTAGCTTGTAAATTTACACTGATATAAATAGCAACTCCCCCTCCCCTTGAAACTCTGTCTTTTCTATGGAGGATAAAATTATTTAAAGCTATGTCTTCATCATTGGTACAGTGTCTAAGCC
The DNA here is from genome assembly GCF_015220715.1 of Pygocentrus nattereri. Classification (NCBI taxonomy): domain Eukaryota; kingdom Metazoa; phylum Chordata; class Actinopteri; order Characiformes; family Serrasalmidae; genus Pygocentrus; species Pygocentrus nattereri. Next base: position 41,989,630 of record NC_051212.1, on the reverse strand, counting down.
AGGTCTCTGTTAAAACTGTTATATCAGGATCAGACTGTGCAGCCAGGATTTTAAGATGATCCATTCTATCTTTTTGTAGTAGGCTTCTAATATTCAGATGCATTATACCTAAACCTTTTCTTTTCTTAAAACTCTCACTACTCATTGGGTTATCATTACAGTTTTCTTGGGGGTTTATGGAAATTAGAGATGGCTTAATGCTGATAAGATTATCACGATTAATAAAAACATTAAAATTATGAGGATTCTTGGTATTTCTTGTAAAAATGCTGGTCCTAGGTCTCCTACTATTAATGACTACTGGTATAATTGAACTTGCATTGTAGGTCTTGAGTTGTCATTTCAAATTAAAAACAGAGAAAAGCATATTATGTCCTAAAATCTGAGAACCCAGCCTATTGGGATGAATCCCATCAGATCTATAGAAGGAGGGGTGATTCCAGAAGAGGTTAAAATTGTCTATAAAAGTCAAGCCTTTGGAAAGGCAGGTATTCTGAAGCCAGGTATGAAAGTTTAAAAGTCTATCTTCTAAGCCGGTTTTCCTTATGGGTCACGGGGGTTGTTGGAGCCTATCCCAGTGGTCATTGGGCGGAAGGCAGGATACACCTGGAGAGGTCACCAGTTCATCACATGGCCCATGTTCAGCAGCTCCAACGGCTGATTGTAGCTTCGCTGTGCTGCACATTAACTGCTCAGTAAACGTCTCCGAGCAAAAGTCTGAGGTCATTTGTTGATCAAGGATTATTTATTGAGGTAAACTGATGCATTTATTGAGCTGATGTGGCTTCGTATTCCCCAACTTTTAAATTCGTTCTACATTTAAGGCACCTCAGAATAACTGCAGGAACATTTAAGGTGGAACAGAAAATTCAAATGAGAAGCTGGCGAGTAGGAAACTAAGCTGAGCTTGATTTCTATGCATGGGTTTATTATTTATGAGCTTTGGTAGCCACTTTTATTAGTTATTATAAAATAACTTTAATATTTTTTTTCTATTTTTTGACATAGACATATAGAATTGTGATGTGGTCTTAAAATAATCATATAAGCTCATAAAATAATTAATAATAATAAAAAAGTTAAGTGACCGTTATTAGTCCCACAAGAGTTAAATTTCTCCTCTGCATTTTAACCCATCTGTACAGTGAAACACTACATAGTCATTCGTCAAGTCAAGTCACATCAAAGTTTATTTATATAGTGCTTTTTACAGCAGGAGTTGTCACAAAGCACCTTTACAGAAAAATCTGGGTCCAAGCCTCCAAGACCAAGCCAATGGCGACAGTGGCAACAACAACCTCCCTTAGAGCAAGAGGAAGAAACCTGAAGACTCAAAAGGGAAACCCATCCTCCTCTGGTTGACCCCGGATAGCAAACAGTGTTATTATAAAATACGAGAATACAAAATGGGAAATAAGTGGAGCAGTGGTTAATTGAGTTTATGCAGCAGCAGCAGCAGCATCAGGAGGGTCAGTTCATGCAGTTGAGGTGCAAAACAGCCAACAGAGATGGAGCTCTGGTGACTCTAGCAGCTTTGATGGCTAACGTGATGACTCAGGCAGACGATGCTCAGGAGCTCAAATAAAGAGAGCGAGAGAGAGAAAGAGAGAGAGATTGATTAACAGGACAGTAGAGAAACCACTTCAGGCAGTGGGACCTCTGTCAACCGTACCATACCGTACTGTAACATTCGCCCCAAAGAGACAAAGAACTAAGTTGAGCCCAGTGTGCCTTCTTAGTGCTAAATAGCATTGGGGATTTTGGGACTGATACTGCAGCAGAGGAGATCAACAAATCCATTCTTTTTGTCTGGAGAAGCCAGGTGGTCGAGGATTACGGAAACACCCTGATTCAGTTACAAAAAGAGTTTCCAGTGGAGAGATTGTATTTGAATATACATCACCTGAAAAATAAAGAGCAAAAATATAAACAAGGCCAGGCCTCTTAATCTAAAACCACTGTAACAGATGACATAGAATTATGTTTTGCAGAAATGAATAAAAGTTGTATGCATATTTCATTCTCACCAATAAACAGAAGCAGTATGATTTGGGCAAATGGCAGCATGCCAGAAGCTTGTCCATGCCTGAAGAACAGATCACAGTGAGAACATTTTGGCTTAATGCTAGAGTGGGAAATTCGGAGGGAGGAGAGATTAACAATATAGCATAGCATCTCAAGTATTGTCTCAATGATCTACAAAAAGATGCACACCCAAACTAAACCATGCAACCAAGTGTACACTATATTGCCAAAAGTATTCAGTCATCCTTCCAACTCAGTGAATTCAGCTGTTCCAATCACTTCCTTGGCCACAGGTGTATAAAACCAAGCACCTAGGCCTGCAGACTGCTTCTACAAACAGTGAAAGAATTGTCGCTCTCAGGAGCTCAGTGAGCTCCAGCATGGTACCGTAATAGGACGCCACCTATACAACAAGTCCAGTTATGAAATTTCCTTGCAACTAAATATTCCATAGACAACTGTCAGTGAAAATATAACAAAGTGGAAACTATTGGGAATGACAGCAACTCAGTCACGAAGTGGCAGACCATGTAAAATGACAGAGCAGGGTCAGCGGATCCTGAGACACATAATGCGCAGAGTTTGCCAACTTTCTGCAGGGTCGCTACAGACCTCCAAACTTCATGTGGCCTTCAGATTAGCTCAAGAAAAGTGCGTAGAGAGCTTCATGGAATGGGTTTCCATGGCTGAGCAGCTACATCCAAGCCTTACATCACCAATGGCAATGCAAAGTGTCGAATGCAGTGGTGTAAAGCACCGCTACTGGACTCCAGAGCAGTGGAGACAAGTTTGGTGGAGGGGGGATTATAATGTGGGGTTGTTTTTCAGGAGCTGGGCTCAGCCCCTTAGTTCCAGTGATAGGAACTCTTATTGCTTCCACAGACCAAGAGATTTTGGACTATTTCATGCTTCCAACAATGTGGGAACAGTTTGGGGATGGCCCCTTCCAACATGACTGCACACCAGTGCACATAGCAAGGTCCATAAAGCCATGGGTGAGTAAATTTGGTGTGGAAGAACTTCACTGGCCTACACCTCAACCCGATAGAACACCTCTGGGATGAATTAGAGCGGAGACTGCGAGCCAGACCTTCATGTCCAACATCAGTGTCTGACTTCACAAACACGCTTCTGGAAGAATGGTCAAAAATTCCCATAAACACCCTCCTAAACCTTGTGGAAAGCCTTCCCAAAAGAGTTAAAGCTTATATTATATCATATTAAACCCGATGTATTAATGGGATGTCACTCAAGTTCATATGCGTGTGAAGGCAGAAGACTGAATACTTTTGGAAATATAGTGTATTTGTATTTTTATTTATTTATTTATTTATTTAGAGCAGGGGGTACCCCCATCTTAAGTGGTACAATCTTCATTTGTCTAATAAGTCTAGTAGAGTGGATGGAATTTGACACAACAGGCAGTCTTCTAGAGATTCTATAGATTATTAAACAATGCAGTGAAACATAAGAAGATAGATCACAGCAGCAAAAAGTGAAAAAGTGGCTGATGTTTAAATCACTTCAGTTGTTACTACATGAAATTTTTAGGTTCATCTCATGAGCCATTTTTTTACAGTGCAAGCAGGTGAGCAGTGAGGAAAGGACACATGAAATTAGCTTGCATTGATTTACAGCACATTAACACTTTTGATTGTCACATTTCTTGAAAAAGAACATTTTAAAAGTCATTTATTGTGACATTATGGCACAATCTGCGCATATCTGTGCATATTATGTGATGATATGTGGTGGTCCGAGTGGTGGTCTTTAGAAGCTGACAGGAAGAAATGACAAGCAGGTCTACATTTATCTCAGTTATTTTACTAAAATATATATTAGTTAATTAAAAAAAATAGAGACCAGCATGATGAAGTAAATGAAGTTACAATTCAGTTTGCCAGACAAATGGGTAAAAAACACATGTTGCATGGTCTACAACAGCCTGAAATGAAAACTCTTGCTAACAACATGTTCATGGCTGCTGCTGACTTATAGTCAAAGATATCTACAGTTTCTATGCAGTTTGAGATGTACTTGAGCTTGAAGCTTCAGTTTTTAACTGGACCAACATGGCTCGGTGCACTACAGTGTGCTGTTAATTTGTGCTGAGTGACTTTACAGCTTATCCAAGAGGAGGAATCGAATGTTGAACATGATGAACACTTTGAAAAGACGATTCTGATTTTATCAGAAAATTCTCCTTTTATTTCACATGAAAGACCCCAACCTACACCAATGTTCAATTTTGGTTTTCCTTAAGGAGTTCCTGCTTGCATGTACTCACTGATTAGTCTCTGGGAAGGTTTACACATGTAGTGTTTAAGGAGTTTGAGCCTATTGCAAATCAGACTGACATTGTAAACTGGGGTTCTGGCTCGCCGTGGCGGTGTGAAGCGTATCTCTGGTCTGATCTACGAAGAGACTCGCGGCGTACTCAAAGTGTTCCTGGAGAATGTGATCAGGGACGCCGTCACCTACACCGAGCACGCCGAGAGGAAGACGGTCACCGCCATGGAAGTGGTTTACGCCCTGAAGCGTCAGTGATTTTAATTTACATAATGGCTGCAACTGTGACCACTGCAATTTCCTCCTGGGATCAATAAAGGAATCTGAATCTAGCAGCGTTTTTTCAAACCTAATGTCGTTTAGGCAGTAAAGCCGTTGTTCATCGTCAAGGCGTCGCAACTTTTACAGCAGAAATGGTTAAACGCAGCGCTCTTCTCCAGCAGAAGCCGATAGATCCGTTCAAAATCCCTTAGGAGAACCTTATACGTGTTACACGGATCTATTTAACTCTGGAACACAGAATCATCTGGATAAATACATTTTTAGTTTAAGATGTTTTCAAGTAGAAAATCAAGACAATCCAACAGTAATTTGACATCCAAAATACAGAATAAAATACATGATTTCTGAAAATAGTTTGGCAGAACTCAACCTGTCAAAGGTGCTCAAAAATGTGATGCCTTTTAATGAAAAAGAGCAATAACAAAACTTATTTGGAGTACATTTGTTCAAATTGTGCTCTACAGCACACAAGTAGATCAGAATGCGCGGAAAGAGAACAAAGTCTTTCGCGAGGAATAGGAGAGTGGACTGAATGAGAGCTGGGGTGGAGGGAGCTGAATGAGAGCTGGGGTGGAGGGGGCTGAATGAGAGCTGGGGTGGAGGGGGCTGAATGAGAGCTGGGGTGGAGGGAGCTGAATGAGAGCTGGGGTGGAGGGAGCTGAATGAGAGCTGGGGTGGAGGGGGCTGAATGAGAGCTGGGGTGGAGGGAGCTGAATGAGAGCTGGGGTGGAGGGAGCTGAATGAGAGCTGGGGTGGAGGGGGCTGAATGAGAGCTAGGGTGGAGGGAGCTGAATGAGAGCTGGGGTGGAGGGAGCTGAATGAGAGCTGGGGTGGAGGGGGCTGAATGAGAGCTGGGGTGGAGGGAGCTGAATGAGAGCTGGGGTGGAGGGGGCTGAATGAGAGCTGGGGTGGAGGGAACATGTACGCAACGCGTATGTGAATATGTAGTGTACGTTTGTGTGTACGACGGTTTTTTTTGTACGTCTTCATGTTCGTGTGTGTGTTGGTGCATTTGAAGTCTTCAGAAGACGCCAGTGTGTGTGGGATGAACGGAGAGAGCTCTGAATCTCTCCTAAAATAAGAGTAAGTAGGTAATAATGATGGAGAAGGTTGAGGTACATGCCCTGCAGTAGCTGTAGATAGTTTGAAGTTTGAATCCAAGGTTAAAAGGATTAGGATAGTTCGATTTTCCTTCACGCTGCCCACAGAAATTCATTACTAATCAGAAGTGAAATTATAGGAAAGCGCCGGGCTCGACAGAATAATCCAGAAAACAGGGCCGTGAATGTTTCTATTTCTTTCCCTCTTTGTCTTCGTCTCCCTCTCACACACACGGGAGGCAGCATGAAGGGGAGGGGGAGATGCGGGCGGTTTGGAGAAGAGCAGTGGGCGGACCCTACAGTTTGACGACGCGGATTGGTTGTGGATGGCCGTCAAATTCCAGCCAATAGAAATTAAGCCGCTTTGTCTATAAGAGAGGCGCTCGGAGGCCGGAGCACTTTATTTCAGCTTAGATTGACAAAGTTGAGAGAACTACAAAATGAGTGGAAGAGGAAAGACCGGTGGTAAAGCCAGGGCGAAGGCCAAGACTCGCTCCTCCCGTGCTGGGCTGCAGTTCCCTGTTGGTCGTGTACACAGGCTTCTGCGTAAAGGTAACTATGCCGAGCGCGTTGGCGCCGGTGCTCCCGTCTACTTGGCCGCCGTGCTGGAGTATCTGACCGCTGAGATCCTGGAGTTGGCCGGTAACGCCGCTCGTGACAACAAGAAGACCCGTATCATTCCTCGTCACTTGCAGTTGGCCGTTCGTAACGACGAGGAGCTCAACAAACTGCTCGGAGGAGTGACCATCGCTCAGGGTGGCGTTCTGCCCAATATCCAGGCCGTTCTGCTTCCCAAGAAGACTGAGAAGCCTGCCAAGACCAAGTAAAGTGGGCTTTTTGCGAAATCGTAAATAATCAAAGGCTCTTTTAAGAGCCACCCACGTTGGCGACAAAAGTGCAGCGTTTTCTATATTCCTTTAATGCAAGAAAAGTTTTCGATCGGTTGTTATAGGTTGTTGTATGTTTAAAAGAAATTAAAGGATCATGGCATCGCCACCGTCCCACAGTTACCTACTGAATAAAAATGAGAAACTACTCGAACACGATGAATAAACCTTCATGAGCATCTAACTACGCGAGGAAGGTGAAATAGCAGGCGTGTAATAATAAATGAACCAAAAGTATGAGTGAAGTTACACAGGACGTGAAACAACAAAATGAGGAAAGACGGCGGTCAAAGCGTTGGGCAGTGTCTTGTGATTATTGAATCACAAGATTATTGATGAAAATGTTGGCGCGGCGTAAGACGCCCAATAAGATTTGGCCAACGTCTGGGGAGGCGGGCACACTGAAGAAGTTTAGCCAATGGGACGCGGGTTCGAGTAAAGAAGGAAAATAACGCTGAGAAGCCGCAGCTTTGGGGCGTCTTGTAGTTTGAAAATGTTGGCGCGAAACAAGCCGCCCAATAGCGTTTGACTGCCTGCGTGGACGGCCGTCCAATGGGAGGCGGGTATATTCAAGCCGCCCAATGAGCGGAGAGCAGCTCCAATGCAGAAAAGCGCCGCGCCGCGCGCGCGAGCTCATTCTGTCTTTTACAGAGAAGAGCAGAGTTTATCACAATGGCGAGAACCAAGCAGACCGCCCGTAAGTCCACCGGTGGTAAAGCCCCGAGGAAGCAGCTGGCTACCAAGGCTGCCCGGAAGAGCGCTCCGGCCACCGGCGGCGTCAAGAAGCCTCACCGTTACAGGCCCGGTACCGTGGCTCTCCGCGAGATCCGCCGCTACCAGAAGTCCACAGAGCTGCTGATCCGCAAGCTGCCCTTCCAGCGCCTGGTGCGGGAGATCGCTCAGGACTTCAAGACCGATCTCCGCTTCCAGAGCTCTGCCGTCATGGCCCTGCAGGAGGCCAGCGAGGCTTACTTGGTGGGTCTCTTCGAGGACACGAACCTGTGCGCCATCCACGCCAAGAGAGTCACCATCATGCCTAAAGACATCCAGCTGGCCCGCCGTATCCGCGGAGAGCGCGCTTAGATTCAGCGGAGCGACCACAACTTCCTCACCCAAAAGGCTCTTTTAAGAGCCACCAAACTGTTTCAGTCCTTAAGAGCGATTTTTCTAGGAAACTCCGAGCTCTTAAACGCGGTGACGTAATTTATTTCTCATTTCCTGAGCAGTTTAATCTGCCTGTAGTTACTGTGTTGTGTGGATCATGGGACTCTGTATTTAAAAATGAGCCATATTGTGTTTTTTGTTTTTTTTTTTTTCTTTTTTTTCCCTTTGTGTTGTGATAACTCAGCTTATAAAATGGTGAAACTTCACATTCCTATTTATACATATCTTATTTAGTGGTAGTTTAAGCAAATACGGTGTAATTAAATGTGGTGTGGTGTGCAGGGAATAGTTGGAATACTGTGTAGTGTGGCGTGTTGTCAAAAGCAGAATGCAGTAATCTGAGGAAGGCTGGAGGACTGAAGCATGGATTTAGATGTTAGAATGAGTAAACATACATTTGGAGTTAAACTTGAGACTATTGATGACGCTCCAGGCACTATGAACAGGTGTGTAACCAGGCTTCTCTGGTATTACCATAAAGTGTGTTTACAGGTAGACTGTAGGTTTGTGATGAATTGTGTAAATTTATCAGTGAGTGAAACTGCATTTAGGACACAGCCTTGAATGTGAGTTTACAGCTATGCCAGAGACGTGTGATGGAATGATAATAGTAAAAGTAGGACAGAAGTGAAGCTTTAGCTCTGTGATATTGACCCAGGAGTTAGGCTAATGCTGAAGTCAGAGATGAAATTAGTCCTCAGGCTAATGATAAAGTGCCAGTGAGTACAGGCAGGTTAGGAGGATGTTCGAGGAAGCAGAAGTAGTTCACACTAAGTGAAGGTTGATGTCGAGCTGGGCATCAGACTAATGATGGCCTTTGTGTGAGAAAGCTAATGGTCAGACTCATGATGAAGTAAGAGTGAGCATATTTATATTTACATGTAGTCCTCAGGTTAATGGTAAAGTCACAGAGGGTACAAGTAGGTTTAAGGCTACACCTTAGGCACCTGATGAAGTTAGAGTGAGGCTTATAGCTCGGCCTCAGGCTTCTACTGTGGTTATAGTGTGTAGTAATAGATGCAGGGCTAAACCGTAGGCTTACTGTGTAGTTAGAGCGAGACCATAGGGACATGATGAGGTGAGATGAAGTAGAAATGAGATTAGAGTTAGGACACAGGCTCATGATGGAGTCAGAGTCAGCAAAAATGGGCTTCCAACTAGGCCCCAGGCTTATGCTCAGGTTCCTGATGTAGCTAGCATTAAGGAATGGAGGTAGAAAACAAGCCATTAAGCCAATGATGAGGTTCTGATGAGAAATTAAAAGTAGGTACAGGCCGAGGCCGTATGCTCATGACAATGTTAGAGGAAGCAAAGAGTGGATTATTCCTGAGCCCCAGGCCTTAATGCAGTGAAATGTTGAAGTCTGAGGTTTAGCTGTGAGGCTACTTTTGCTGACTCGCGATTCCTTACCAGCGCAATGTCTTACTATGTAGTTCCTTCCATTCAGCCTAACTAGATCATGAGACTAATTGGAGATGTCTGTGTTTACTATAATCCTACAGTGGAAGTTAAAGGTGGTGAATAGTCAGTTAATAGCTAGGCCTTGGGCTTCTATGGTAGCTAATGTGAATGAGAAGAGGAACATAGCAAGACAATTACTTTCTCAGCATAGCTTTATCATAAGCATGATAAGAGAATATAAAACTGTTGAATCTCGAGATGTGTTATGAAGTTAGAGGAAGTAAAAGTGAGTTTACAGCGAGGCCTCCGATATATAATGAGGTTAAAGTTAATAGTATTGTGTTCAAAGCTAAGCTTTAAGCTTATAACATGGTTAGATCAAGCAAAAGTAATGATGGGTACAGGGCTGGGCTTTAGGCAGGTGATGAAGCTGCTATATAGTAGTTGGAGTGTATGTAGAGTAGATTTAGAGCTAGGCCCTGGGCTCATGAGGAAGTTAGATGAAGCAGTAGGAGGTATGGGACTTGGCTTCAAGCTTTGGAAGTGTTTACAGTGGGCGTCTATAGACTCATATCTAGGCTCCAGGCTTATGATGAGGTGAAAGTGAATGAAAGCATGTTAATAAGTAGGTTTCTAGTTAGGTGTAGAACTCCTGATGTAGACAGCACGAATAAAAGGAGATTTGATTTTTTATTTTTTTTTGGCTTATGATGATGGAGGTTAAAGTGAAAGGAGGCCTCAGGCTTATAGTGTATATAAAGAGAGTGATGGTGGGTTTAGAGCTCGGCTTTAGGGCCTACGCTTGTGGTAAAGTTAGAGTGAGTAACAGTAGCTCCAGTTATATAATGTGAAGGTAAGCTTAGGGCAGGGCATCAGGCTTGTGATGGAGTAACAGTGAGTGAAGGGTGAACTATAGCACCCCATTAGACTTCAGATGAAGCTGGACAATTAAAATCAGGTACAGAACTAGACTTTAAGCTGTACGGCTAGTTTGGCCAACTGTGACACCAGCATGAGCTTAAAATGAGTGATTTTAGATCTAAAGTTAGGCCGGAATTTGCATGAAGTGAAAGTAGATTCCGGGTAAGACCATTGACTTTTTTGCTGAGGTCATAGCGTCGTTTATTCCTCAGCTGTCTGATAGTGACCGTCGGTCTCGGTCACCGTTTCTTCTAGTGAGGCTCCATGATTTGTTGCTAGTATTGATCAAGGAAGATCTTTCAGAGCTGAACAAGGGATCTGATCTGTGTCTGATCCTGATGTTTTTAAGGTCTTCTAACCTCCATCCGAGAGCCTGACTTTGTTATGGTAGTGTTTCTATTGCATGTGATGGGGCAGTGGTCACTAAAACCAGGGTCAAATACACCTGTAGGGGGGATTTTATCAGGACTGTTGGATTGTTGACTTGGTGGGTCAATTAAATTCGGTTTTGTTGGTTCTGTAATGAGTTCTGTTAGAGACAGATTCCTACTCACTTCCTTCATGGGATCAGATGTGTTAGTTAACCAGTTCAAGATTCCAGAGTTTTATTGTCATATGCACAGCAGAAATGCCTGAGAGAAATGCAGAGTAAAATCCCCTAAAATCAGCTTTTCTGAGTCACTGTATTTAAAAGGTCACCTGAATCATCTACAGTATAAGAGGAGCAGGAGGGGGTCTATAGATCCAACGACCCCAACACTGTTACTGCATCCTGAGCAAACCTTTTCTTTTTTTATTTTTATTATTATTTTATTTATTATTTTTTTTATTGTTTGTTTTTTTTTTCTCTGTTATTTCTGAAGTTCTCTCCTGAACCACCAACACCATGGCAGTGGTCAAGACGGCGCAGCAGAGACTCTACTTCCTGAGAAGTCTCAGGAAAATCGACCTTCAGGAGAAGCTGCTGGTGTCCTCCTACCACGGCACCATCGAGAGTGTGCTGACATACTGCATCTCAACGTGGTCCAGCAGCTGCTCAGTGGTAGAGAGGAGAGCACTGCATGGGGTTCATGAACACAGCCCAGAAGATCATCAGCTGGCTTTTTTTTTTTTTTTTTTAAACTTGGTTTAAATTTCATCAAACTACAGAAAAATAACAGAACAGCATAGAAAACCACAACATTTACATCAACTTGTTTTTTGTTTTGTTAAATCTTGTCTACAAAGTAAGAGAGTCCCGCATGTCTGTGTCCTTAACCAACGTGTTCATTGTCTTCAGTATTTTGACTTCAGTTTCTATGCTTTTAAAAACAGTTTCACTTGAAACAAACTGCTGGTCGATAGTCAAAGTTTAGACTTTACAACACAAAGAGCCATCCACAAAAAATCATGTTTGTTTTTAGTCATATTTTCTTTAAAGATCCCATAAAAATAGATTTCATATTAATTTCATTCCAAGTCCCATAACTCTCACTTTATCCCACACTTATCGAGCATGGTAACAGCTCTAGTGTTTCTTCCTCCTGGCAGTCTGGCATGTGCCACAAGGTCGTCTTAACAAATGCATCAGATTTGTAAGGCTGTGAAATACTAATAATGACAGTGGTGATAGTGATACTGATTGTTTTTGCTTTGTGTGTTTCTCTGTAGTGTCTGTGGCGTGTAGCTCCGCCTCCGGGTCCTTTGGTTTCAACTAGGTCCTGTAGAGGAGCATAAAAAGGTGCGTTCAGCACAGCAACGTTAGTCAAACTTTGAGTTTCGACTTGGAGGAAAATCAGTGAAAATGTCTGGACTTTCAATTTAATAATAATAATTTGGAATACTTAGGTGATAAAATTTTAGAAAAAGAAGTCACTGAAGCAATAAAACAATTAAATCTTAAGAAATGTCCAGGTAAAGACGGCCTTCCAGCAGAATTTTATAGTAAAAATATGTGTGATTTGAGCAATTTATTAACACGGGTGTATAATGAGGGAGTTGAACAGGGTTTTATGTACAACAGTTTTTATGAAGGTGTGCTCTCACTGCTGTATAAAAAAGGGGATAAAAGGGACATTAATAACTGGAGGCATCTGACTTTGATGAACTTGGACTATAAAATCTTTGCTAAAATCATTATGAACAGACTACATGAGGTTCTGGATGACGTCATCACAGAAGAACAGACGTGCTCCGTTAAAGGAAGACGGATGTGGGACAATTTGAGCACTTTAAGAGAATTTGTGTGTGATAAAAACAAACAGTCCTTTTATGTTGTAGCTCTGGATCAAAGAAAAGCTTTTGATTATGTGTCGAGAGAATATTTATGGGCAGTTCTGGAAATGTATGGTTTCCCTTTAAATTTTATTAATATGATCAAATGTTTATACTCCGACTCCAAGGTGCAAGTTAATGTCAATGGGAGTTTGACAGACGAGTTTAAAATCTGTAGAGGAGTGAAACAGGGATGTCCTCTTAGTGCAGCTCTTTACATCTTAGCCATTAACCCTTTGATTCTAAAAATAAAACAAGACTCGAGATTAAAAGGAGTTAATATTGGAGATAAAAACATAATTATAATAGCGTACGCAGATGATGTTACTGTATTTATTAAATCACAAATCGAACTTGACATAATAAGAAATCATTTTAAAGAATATGAACAAGTGTCTGGAGCACAATTAAATCTAGAGAAATCAGAGTGTGTCTGGATTGGAGATGAAAGTAAAAAATTCCCAGTTAATGTTTTAGAAAAAGAAAATATGAAAGTCTTAGGAATATTTTTGAATAATAAAGGATGTGTCGATTTTAACTGGGAACAAAAGGAAAAAGAAATAAAAGATGAAATAGGTAAGTTTAAAAATCATAATTTTAGCTACCAAACCCGAATAAATGTCACTAAAACGTATATAATATCTAAAATAATGTTTTTAGCTTCTATAATTCCTCCTACAGATAAATGGACGAAAAAACTAAATAAAATTTGTTGTAATTTTATATGGAACACCACAAGAGAAGTGACCAAAAGAAATATTTTGTTTAAAAGCACTGAGCTCGGAGGTTTAGGAGCAATAGACCTAGCAATCAAAACTAAAATTGCAGCCTGCAAAATTATTGCAGGGGGCATTCACAGACAAGCAGCCTGGGTAGGAAAATTAACAAACTGGAAAGAAAAAAGAGGATGCCACAGATCCAATTTCCCATATTTCAAATTACTGTATTCAGATTTTATTGCAAAACATAAACATCTCAATATAAACTGGATAAATGATCATAGTAAAGAAATATATAAACTAATATGTAACTCTATTTATGGTAATATGATTATTTACAAAGATTTACAACCAAATGAATATAAAGATGCATGCGATAACATTAATAATAAACTTCTATCAGGGAATCTGAGAGATGTATCGTGGCTAATCTCTGTTAGGAGACTACCCGTGAGAACTGTGGTCAGGTGGAGCTGCTATGTAAAGACTATAAAATGCCCCATGCCAAACTGCGACGCTGAAGAAACTTTAGAACATTTTTTATTTGATTGTTATAGATCTAAAGAAACATGGAATAAATTACAAAGCTTAAATATAAATATACAAATGAATATGAAGACAATAGCATATGGATTATTTGGAAACTCTCTCCCAAAACAACAAAAGGAATTATTATGGCTCATCATTTGCATTGTAAAAAGTCAATTGTGGAAAACAAGAACGAGAATGACGATTGATCAAGCTTTTGTGTCCAGTGATGTTGTTTTTAGTCACATTATACGGGAACTGAAAAGAAGAAGGACTATTGATACAAAAAAACAAGAAGGTAAGAAATGGGACTTTCTGACTTTTTAAAATATAAAGTCTGTAACTGTTTGATGTTTTGTATTTAATGATGATGTTTGTTTGTTAATTGTAAACTGTTATATTTTTGTTAAAATAAAGTTTCTTTAAAAAAAAAAAAAAAAAAAAAAAAAGAAAGGGCGGTAAAGGTCTTGGTAAAGGAGGCGCTAAGCGTCACCGCAAAGTGCTCCGCGATAACATCCAGGGCATCACCAAGCCGGCTATCCGCCGTCTGGCTCGCCGTGGCGGTGTGAAGCGTATCTCTGGCCTGATCTACGAAGAGACTCGCGGCGTTCTCAAAGTGTTCCTGGAGAACGTGATCAGGGACGCCGTCACCTACACCGAGCACGCCAAGAGGAAGACCGTCACCGCCATGGACGTGGTTTACGCCCTGAAGCGTCAGGGACGAACCCTGTACGGCTTCGGAGGTTAAACGCTCGACTCGAACAACCAGAAACCTAACGGCTCTTTTAAGAGCCCCCCACACTCCCACCAGAAGAGCTGCTCCTTATGACCCGTTCAGTAGAAATGGGAATTTCAGTTTGGTCCATTTAAATTCAACGTTGGGAGGAAATTAGTAGTGATCTTACTTTAATACCAGAACAACAGAGGAAGAGGAACATTGTATATGTTGTGTGTGGTGAGCTACTGTAGGTTTCAGAAAACGCTGTTGGAGTTGTTTAGTTAGTAAAGCCGTTATTGTTCATCGTCACAGCTTCACGATTTCTACCTTTTACAGCTGAAACGGTCAAACGCAGCGCGGTTCTCCACCAGAACCCGGTACATCCGTTCAATTTCCTTTGAAATGAACTCAAATGTGTTACTTGGATCTCATTAACTCTGTAATACAGAATGACTTGAACTATTTATTTGAATTTTTTTTTTTTTTTAGTAAAACAGCATTTTGAGATCCAAAATACACAATTATTATTTAAAAATGCCAAAAACTCAAAACCTTTCAAAGGTGTTTAGAAATGTGACGCCATTTTATGAAAGAGCAATAAAAAGAAATATTTTGAATACATTTGTTCGGATGTGCTGTGCAGGACACCCAGTAGATCGGAATGCGCGGGAAAGAGAACAAAGACAGTCTTTAGCTAGGAGGAGGAGAGTGGGGTGAAGGAGAGCTGTGGGTTGTCCGCCAAGCGAGCCGTTGTTCATCGTCCAATGACCGTTTGACAGCACTGTGAAGGCGGAGCCTGATCTATTTGAATATCGCAGTGTAAATAAGCCGGTGCCGGGCGCTTCTCCTCATTCTTCAGTCTCACTCGAAGAGGAAAGCCATGCCTGAACCTGCCAAGTCCGCCCCGAAAAAGGGATCTAAGAAAGCCGTGACCAAGACGGCCGGCAAGGGAGGAAAGAAGCGCAGAAAGTCCAGGAAGGAGAGCTACGCCATCTACGTATACAAAGTGCTGAAGCAGGTCCACCCCGACACCGGCATTTCGTCCAAGGCGATGGGCATCATGAACTCGTTCGTCAACGACATCTTCGAGCGCATCGCCGGTGAGTCGTCCCGTCTGGCTCATTACAACAAACGCTCCACCATCACGTCCAGGGAGATCCAGACCGCCGTGCGCCTGCTTCTTCCCGGCGAGCTGGCCAAGCACGCCGTGTCCGAGGGCACCAAGGCCGTCACCAAGTACACCAGCTCCAAGTAAGAAGTGACCCGGACTTCATCAACACCAACGGCTCTTTTAAGAGCCACCCACGGTTTCGCTTTAAGAGCTTTTCTCTGTTTCTGAGAATGAAAGCGGGGATGTGTCTGATGAAACTTAGTTTGCGTTTTTCTGCGCAGCTTCTTTGCACGTAGTTTCTTTGTTTGGGTAATGGGCGCTGGTGAAATGGCGCTCTCTGCCTCATATATACAATAATAAATGTAACACGCGTTATTCGGGTTTTTGTAGTTTAAAATAATGGTATATTTGAATGTAGTAACACGGTTTAAATGTGCGGCCTGGTGAGCTCCTTTTTTGCTTTCCCACCGTGTGAGAGAGAGATGAACTCAAACTGCATTAATACAATAAAGGCTATACTAAGTTTGATTTTATTTTTTGTGCTGTCACAAAATCAATAATACAATACAGTAAAACCTGTCCTGTGACTTTTGACTCATCCTGTATATCCAGTTTTTAGGCTGGTGAGTTTAAAGTGTTTCTTATCGCTGCTCATTGCTAAAATTTGTCATTTTTTTTTTGTTTTTTCCGCCTCAAAAACATTTCCTTGTAAGTGATTATGAACTGGATCAGGTGTGCTGGGCCAGAGAATAGCTGGAATACTGTGTGGAGTGTGAAGAGCAGAATTAAGGCCTTTAGGACTAAAGCAATGATAAGTTTGGATTTAGGATTTAGGCTCAGGAAGTATGAGCAGGTGTGTAGCAAGGCCCCAGGTTTCTGCTGTATTTAGTCCAAGTAAAGGGGCTTTGAGTGAGTATAACTGCGTTTAGGGCAGTCATATTGAAGTTAGACTGAGGATAAAGAGTTTACAGCCGGGCCAGAGACGTCTGATGAAATGGGACTTAGTTAAAGTCTGTTACAGTCTAAGTCTTAGGGCTGTGATTAGATTAGATCCAGCTTTGTCATTGTGCAGTTACAGGTGCAGAGCCAATGAAATGCAGTCAGCATCTAACCAGAAGTGCAAAATACAGCATTATTTACATCAAAGAATATAGATATGCACAAAGCTGTTAGAGGAAATGAAAGCAGCCCTTACGCCAGGGTGTCCAGGCTTATCCTCAAAGGGCTGATATGGCTGCAGGTTTTCACTCCAAGACTGAGACCAACTAATTAAATAAGTGAAGTCAGCTGTGCTGCAGCTTGTTTGGAGTGAAAACCTGCAGCCATGCCGAACTTTTGTGAATAAGACTGCACACCCCTGCCTTAGGCTGATGATAAGGTGTCAGGGAGTACAGGTCGGTTAAAGCAAGAACATAAAGCAAAAGTAGGTGCAAGACGTGCCATTAAGCTTACATACTTATGGCTAGGCCTGTTGGAGTTTTTGAAGAAAATGTCCTTGAACCCTAATTAATAAAAAGTTTTGTAACGATCATTAGATTAGAAGTTAGCTGGGAATAGGAAGGCTAGCTGATAAGGGTTGGTAAGAACTGGTCTTTGAGCCAATTTAATAAGAAAGTGTTTCAAACAACGGACACAGGGAGGATAGGGAGACCTGATAAAACAAGGCAGAGAAAATTAATTAAAAAAACATCTTGAGTTGGGTGAGAAATAAGGGTTACCAGATTTCTCCGGAAAACAAGACACATTGGGAATTAGAAATTGGGTCCAGGGACATTAAGAAAATACTTTTTTGACTTTTTTGCCAAGAGTGATTCTTCACTTTTCTTGAACTTTTGCAAGAATGTTTTTTCAATTCTTTTAATTTGCTACTCTTTCTAAATGAGAAAACAGGTTAAAGTAAAACTAAAACTTTGATGTAACTTTATTTAATTAGTAATGTTTTTCCACATCATCTGGGACTTCGGAGCGGAGGACAGGGAGCTCTGGGTCCCGACAGCCTCAGGTTTATACAGTAGTCCGAGTAACAGCTGCTATAGCCCTGAACTCCGAGATCATGAAAGTCAGTGTAGGGCAAGGCCTTTGACTTCCAAAGAAGACAGTGAGTAATATGATCTTTCCTGCTAGGCCACAGGCTTACGCTGTATAGAGAGGGACTGATGGTGGGTTTAGAGCTCGGCTTTAGGCCCTGGGCTTATAGTAAAGTTAGATGAGTAACAGTAGCTCCAGTTAAAGAACGTCAAAGTAAGCTTAGGGCAGGGCATCAGGCTTGTGATGGAGTGAGAGTGAACTGAGATGTATCAGACTTCTGATAAAATGAGAGAACTAAAATGAGGTGCAGAGCTCAGCTTTGAGTCCATGTCGTAGAGTAGGCCAAATCAGACTTACAGCCAGGCCTCAGGCTCATCATGCAGTTAAAGCCATAGCAGATTTAGAGCGAGGCTTTAGGTTTATGGTGAAGTGAAAATATATTTAGTTCAAGAACTTTGATTGTTGCTGAGGTCAAAGTAATCAAAAGCATGACAGAAGCTAAGACATGGGACTATTATGTAGTTGGAGCGAGCCATAGGAGTTTTTTTGGGCCAGAGCTCATGCTTATGGTGAAATTATAGTGAGTGAAGGGAGATGTTGGAAGTCGTCAGGCTTGTGAGAAGAGTGATTAAAAGCTGGTATGGAGCTGGGCCTTAGGCTTATGATGTAGTCTGAGTATTTCACTGCTAGTTCCCACAGGGTTGATGATGAGTTCAGACTAAATCAAGTTAGGATCAGAGAAGAGTGAGGTTTATTTCTAGTAAGATTATAAGAAGTTTATGGTTACTTCCCACTAGGGTGAGGGAGAAATTAGAATAAAGTTAATTAGGGTGAGAAGGAGCTTGGGGTTTATTTACCACTGGTGAAGTCAAAGTTTATATATAGCGCTTTATACACCAGCACATCAGCAGAGAGGAGCTCTGCCCACGGCGCCCGCTTGCTTACGCGTGTGTTTTACTCGCTCCAAGAAAGCTCGTTTTACCCCTGATAAACGGGGCGCTTGACCGCTCGTTTTTCTCCCGCGCCGTCGCCGAGGCTCTCCCCGAATGAGTCGTCGAGCTGTCCGAAGGCTCACGTCGCCGTTTACTACCATTTTCCACCGATTATCGCGCCAAAAGCGCCGCATCTCGTCCGGAGCGGCGACCGCGCGGCGCCTGTTTGAACGCGCCCTGCGAAACGAGGCGTCGCTGCGCGCTCATTCCCGGACTCGGGACACACGACAGAAACTCTTCTAGAGGACTGAGCCGTTGGGCGCTCAACAATCGGCGCATTCGCTCTTATTTTACCCGATAAATATCACGAGAAAACACAAGTGCGAGCTCGTCACTGAGGCACGGCTGCACAGCGCCCGCCGGGTTGAGTCTACACCGTTCTCGTGTGGCTTTTAAGGGGCGGCCCGTCGCCTGAGAGGGAGGTTCCTCTGAACAGCGCAGCTCCGCTCATTCTCGCTCCCCTCGCAGCAAAAGCAGAACGATGGCAGAAGCCGCTCCCGCTCCAGCCGCCGCCGCGCCGGCCAAAGCCCTCAAGAAGAAGCGCGCCGCCCCGCCCAAGAAAGCCGGCCCCAGCGTCGGCGAGCTCATCGTCAAGGCTGTTTCGCAGTCTAAGGAGAGGAGCGGCGTGTCTCTCGCCGCCCTCAAGAAAGCTCTGGCTGCCGGCGGCTACGACGTGGACAAGAACAAGTCCCGCGTCAAGATCGCCGTCAAGAGCCTCGTGACGAAGGGCACTCTGGTGCAGACCAAAGGCACCGGCGCCTCGGGTTCCTTCAAGCTTAACAAGAAACAAGCCGAGCCCAAGAAGAAGCCGGTAAAGAAAGCGGCGCCAAAAGCCAAGAAGGCGGCCGCCAAAAAGCCCGCCGCTGCTAAGAAGCCCAAGAAGGTAGCAGTGAAGAAGCCCGCGGCCGCTAAGAAGTCGCCGAAGAAAGCCAAGAAGCCGGCGGCCGCCAAGAAAGTCGCCAAGTCTCCCAAGAAAGCGAAGAAGCCCGCGGCACCGAAGAAGGCGGTCAAGAGCCCGAAGAAAGCGAAAGCGGTCAAACCCAAAGCTGCCAAGCCCAAGGCGGCGAAAAAGGCCCCCAAGAAGAAGTGAACTCGCCGTTTTACCTTCGTGTCCCGTAATTCCCCCTCAAAAACGGCTCTTTTAAGAGCCCCACATTTCCACTCAAGGAGCTCGGTTTTCTTTCGCCCTGCACAAAATCATTATTTCTTAATAAAATAATCCCACAGCGGGGAAATTCTCCCTGTTACAGCAGCGAACGGGCAGCGAGGCACTCGAGTGAAAGAATTAACAAGCGAGTAATTAACTTGGAGTATTTAAGGGTTTTTACTTGCTAATGTGTAGACAATATAATTTATATATTTACTTTGTAACTATATATTTTTTCTGAAATTCACATGGAATATTGCACGAGGCACTGGTTTATATCACACATGGGACGGTGAGGAGTTACTATATAAACTATTTCAATAGAAGCTCAAGAATATTTAACATTTAGTCTATAGAGGGATTTTTAAATATTGTACACGGAGCGTTGATTATATTGCACAGGGGAAATGGTGATAAATTCACAGTGTTCTGTAAATTGTGATCAATACTGAAACTACCAAGCTGCCATTTGCAGTGACATGGATTAGGATTAGAGCGGGAATGAGGCGGGAAAACAAGTGTATAAATTTGCATTCATGTGATTTTGTATTGATTATGTATTTGGATTATTTCATAAAGTTTATTTAAAAAGGAAAACAAGGACGTGTATAAGTTTTCTGTCTCTCGCGCACAGGCGGAAGCACAAAAGAGAGGGGTGGGGGGAGAATTTGGGGTACGGGACAAAAACGGTGGGCGGTAGGCGGGTACTACAGTTTGACGGCGCTAAAACGATTGGTTGTTGCATTTCAGCCAATAGAAACGCAGCTGCTTTAGCTATAAGAAGCGCGCTTGGAGACTGGAAAACCATTTCAGTTTAATTCGACGAAATTGAAAGAAGTCAAAGATGAGTGGAAGAGGCAAGACCTGCGGTCTCTTTTGTTGAACAGTTGAAACACCAATTACTCAGTCCAGTGCTTTGTGGCCTGGAAGTTTGTTTTCGTTTGTTCTCTTGCTCAATTTGAAGTATCTCAAGTAATTTAACAACAACAAAAAAAAAAAAAAGAAGCTACGCATGTGCCCCAAAGGCACCTCTCCACATGACTCCTTTTATCACTGTGATTTCATTAATCTTTAAAAAGGGAGATCGCAGTGATTTGGATAACTGGAGACAGATAAGCCTGATGAATGTAGATTATAAAATCTTGGCTAAAGTGATAGTAAACAGAATGTCTGGGGTCATGAATGAAGTCATTGAGGTCGGGCAGACCTGTGCAGTAAAAGGGAGATACATGTGGGATAATCTGTGTGCGATTAGAGACATAATCACGACCAAGAGAGATCAGGACTTTTATATAGTTGGACTAGATCAGAAAAAGGCCTTTGATTTCCTCTCTAGAGATTATTTATGGACTGTTTTAAGACATTATGGTTTCCCGGAGAAGTTCATTAATATGATCAAGCTGTTATATAAAGAATCAAAAGTCCAGATTAACGTAAACGGGATTTTAACTAAGGATTTTAAAATTGACAGAGGAGTGAAGCAGGGGTGTCCGCTAAGCTCCGCTCTGTATGTGATTGCTATTAGTCCCCTGCTGCATAGAATCAAATGTGATCCTAGGCTGCAGGGAGTCCAACTCTCAACCACAGAGCCACTGAAAATCTCTGCGTACGCAGATGACGTCACAGTTTTTGTTAGAGGTCAAGTGGAGTCAGACGTCATCAGAGAGCATTTCAACACTTATGAGGCGGTAGCCGGGGCGCGGTTAAATACCAGCAAGAGTGAGGCCGTGTGGATAGGAGAGGGAGATCCAGCCACGATAAACTTGCTCATTAAAGAAGAGATTAAAATCCTGGGACTCGCGATATTAAACGGGAAGTGTAGCAACACAAATTGGGAGAAAAAAGAACAGGAAATTCAGACTGAATTAGGAAAATGGAAAGTCTCAAATTATAAAAGCAGGATTCACGTGATTAAGACGTTTATTCTGTCTAAACTGTTGTTTTTGGCTAATATTTTTCCCTCCAGATGAAAAGTGTGTGATGAGATTAAATAAAATGTGTGTTCGTTTTATTTGGGGAAGCAACAGGGAAGTGACGAAGCGGGAGCTTTCATATAAACCCCGGGAGAAAGGAGGCCTCGGGGCGGTGGAGTTGGGGAGAAAATTAAAAATAGCCTTTTGTAAAAATGTAGCTCAGGCTATGAGCAGAAATTCAGAGTGGATAGGGAATAAAACTTCTTGGGAGAAAAAAAAAAAGGCAGGGCGAGACAAAACATCCCGTCTTTCAAATTAGTTTATAGTGATTATTACAAGTCAGTCTAGGCGATGAGGTGGAGGTGGGTGTTTGACTAAGACAATAAGAACCACAGAAAACCACACATGGAGTCATGTAAGTGTATTTTTTGTACACAGATGTACACCACAGGCCATTTCTCCAGGGGATAAGCAAGGCCAACACAACAAACAAAACCCAAAACTAACTCCAACCCAAACAACTAACCTAACAAAGCAAATAATCAACAAAAGACAGGGATCCAGCCTAGCTCCCTAACTAAGCCAAAACCAGGAGAAAAGAGGACTTAAAAAAAAAAAAAAAAAACCAACACTGGCACTTACCCCCCTTCCAGCCATCGGTGTGTTATAAAAAAAAAAAAAAGACAAAAGAGATAACCAAAAGGAACACATACACCTAAAAGTCAAGCTACAAAGTGAACTCATAAGGAACAACCAGCTAGTGTACACACACAGTTTACACAGTTCCTCCAAAGGTTCCAACAAACACACACACACAGTTTACACACAATGCTTGAAGGCTAACATGCCAAGGCACCCTGTTCCCTCACTCCCCTCTCTTGCGCTTCCTGGGTCACTCCTCCTTTAACATTCTCTGGGGGAATGGCTGCGCCCACAGCAGCCAAACCAGGGCACAGCTCCACCTGGATTCCGGGAAGGGAATAGAAGGACAAAAAAAAAAACAAAAAGAGAGAGAGAACACGCACAATATCAAAATATGAACAATTAAATATTGATTGGAGGAATTCCCCAAATAAATCGATCTATAAGATCATACAGGACAGAGATTATGGAGAAATGTTCCATTATAAGTATTTAACTCCCACCGAAGGACGAGCTTGTGTGAAAAACATCTCATCCACATTCCTCTCTGAGAACGTCAGAGATGTGATGTGGCTGGTGACCGTTGGCCGGCTACCCGTCAGATGTGTAGTGAAATGGAGCTGTTACATCACAACCAGAACGTGTCCGATGACTGACTGTAGTGAAGACGAGACGATTGAACATCTTTTCATTCACTGTCCGAGAACAACAGACATCTGGAGGAAATTACGGCACATTGGGCTGAATTTGTACATTAATGTTAAAAGTGTAATGTTCGGGATTTTTCAATGTTCGGTTCATCGTTTGTGTTGTTAATTGTAAGATCTGGAAGACGCGCTGTAAAATGGTTATAGAGCAGTGCGAAATACCTGCAGAAACTGTCTATAAACAAATACTGTGTGAGATCAAAAGACTGAGGACAATAGACACTCGAGGAAAGAGAAAGTTCCCCTGGACTCTGCTGGATTTTTAATCAGTGCTGCATGTTTCTAATGTAAATAATACTGCAGGAATTTTGATGAATGTGGATTTTGTATTTTGTATCTGAAAATGTGTTTGTATTGAAATAATATTCCTTAATAAAGTTTGTTATAAAAAGTAAACTGGGGTTGAATGAGCTGAGGGTTGAAATGAAAAAAAAAAGCAAACAGCCCCCCTCCTGACAAAACACTGCTCTGCATGAAACACTTTGTGTACAGTGGAGCTGGATTTTCTGTCACTGTGGGCTCCATGGCACAGTAGTAGAATGCAGAGTCTGATACTGTTGTAGAAGAGATCAAAAGATCCACTCTATTTCCTTCTACATCCACTTTAGCTTTCAGTCGTTCATGGCTCTCATCTTTTGATCCTGGAACAATCACCAGTAAATATTATGGTCTGGATCCAGGATACTGATGATACCAATACAGAGTTCTCACATCACCATCATATGTGCAGGAGAGAGCAACTGTCTCATCTTCAAGAGCATAAACCTGTGTGTTATTCTCCAGTGGTGCTATTGACTGCAGAACAGCAGCCTGTGGAGAAAAAAATAATAATAATTTTAAAAAGAATTTAAAAATGTACATTTAGTTCAAATATAAATTTGCCACACATACCTAGTAAAGTCATAAAGATGGTCAGAGAGCGCAGAAACATCATGGTGGTTCCAGTGTTCAGATAATGAGGAGAGATTTGATGCTACTGTTCAAGGATGTAAAGACTCCTCCTACATTTGTCAATGTGCCAACAAAGCAGGAGCTCAACTCATCAGTTCTTCAATGACTAAGACCAACTGATTAAACAAGTAGAATCAGGTGTACTGCTGCTTGATTGGGATGAAAACCAGCAACTATACTGGCCCTTTGCAGATATGACTGGACAGCTTTGATTTAATCCTCTGTGGTCTAAAGGTATTTTCTCTGCATATGCTCGATTATGTTCTTCGCTACTTTCCAAAACCACAGGTAAACGTTTTGTATGCTATTTTACGTGTGTTTACAATGTTGACTGAATACAGAATGAAGGGCATGAGCAGTATGCCACTTTTTCTAATGGTAATGACTTTGCGAGCCTTTTGAATTTATAATTAGTAGTGGCATGTTTTTAATCAGAATCTGCTGAGCTACTGATATGACTACATTATATAAATGTGAAGTGTGTAGCTAGTTCTCTCAAGCTAGTTCACAATTATGATTTGTCTTGAGGAGAACACTTTATTTTTCCAGTGTAGACATCCTGAAGGTTTTTCAGAGTGATAGCCTTTATATGCAGTACCAATACTTCACTCTCTCAAATAGCACTTGTTATCAAATGCTAATATATAATTACCTCCAGACTGTCTAGATACTATTACTGTCATAATTGTATAGTCCAGTATAAGACAGCTTCAGTTTGGGCTTCAAATGAGTTGAAGCCCAATTTATTTTTGTTGTTTTTCTGCCCAAGGTACTGTCAGAAGTCTTCACCAACACCAAAGTTCAAAGGCATCAATATTTTTCTTGTCATGATGTTGACATCCTTCCTTCTTGACTCCTTGGCTTTGTCAAAAGTCCAGCATACACCTGCAATGATATGTTTTGTTCTTCTGCCTTTCCTGAACCCTGCTTGCTCATCTGAGAGTTCTCTTTTGAGGTAAGGATCTAGTCAGCATTGCATAATTTTAAACTGGCCTCTTCTAATCTTCTTCTAACTTTTCCAGATTTGTTGGCATAATTTGGTCAGTACAGGTGGTGTGGTGGCATGGTGGATAGTACTGTCACCCTACAGCAAGGAGGGCCTGGGTTCGAGTCCCCAGCCAGGTGACCATGGTCCTCTCTGTGTGGAGTTTGCACGTTCTCCCTGTGTCTGCGTGGGTTTTCCAGTTTCCTCCTAAATTGCCCCTTGGTGTGAATGGGTATTTCTGTCTGCCCTGTGATGGATGTCCAGGGTATATCCTGCCTTTCACTCAGTGACAGCTGGGATAGGCTCCAGCACTCCACTTGACCCAGAAGGAGAAGTGGCTTAGAAGATGTGTGTGGTCAGCACTTCATACCGATCTTCTTCAGAATATTTAAATATATCAGACATGGCAGGGTTATTGATTTCTTTAACTTTTTTCTTTGGCAATGATTTCAGGGTCTGTCTGACTTCATCTTCTAACAGTGAAGGTTCTTCTGTGTACTCAGCATCAACAAATGTGTCTTGGCAGTTGACATCTTTTTTGTAGAAGTCTTGTGTGTATTCCATCCATCCTTTTTGAATTTTTGTTTCATCTGTTATGATTTGTCCATTGACATCTCTCTACCCAATCATGACTAAAATTCATTTTTTATGCTCTATCCTCTGGAAAACAATCCTTGTTTTTCCACATTCATTCCCATTTTCAATATATTTACAGTTGATGTGGTATTCATCCTTGTTTTTCCAGGCTGCTCTCTGGAATGCACAGTAAACTCTCTTAAATGATCTTTGTCCTTCTTGATTTTAGCTGCTCATCTTTTTTTTCAATCTCCACTGTATCACCAGACTTTGAATTATTTCTCCTTTTCATTCTTCCCACATTTTTCTGTGGTTCTTCCTTGATGACCTGTTTGAGTTTCATCCATAGGTTTTCTGGTTCTCCGTCAATTATATTTAACAATTGAGAATTTTGAAATGGATTTTTTCTCCAGGCAATATATTTAAAGATTTTTTTTTCTTTTTCAAATTTCTCAGAATAGAATGTTACATTCAAAATGTAGTTGATTCACAATGGTGAGCATTATTATGTCATGTGGTCCTAGGAATGTTCTAGTATGTGACCCCTGAATACACTATGGGAAGCTAATGTGTGGAAAAGCAGTATTACTTATTATTATTATTACAGTCAGGAAGATGATGGTTTGTCTTCCATTTAAGGTGTACGTTAAAACCTGGGGGTATTAAAAAAGTCAAACAGCTCCCCCTCCTGACAACAACATTGGTCTCCATATGAAACAGTTTTTGTACAGTGTAGCTGGGTTTCCTGTCACTGTGTGCTTCAGAGCGCAGTAGTAGAGTGCTGAGTCTGATACTGCAGCAGAGATTATCAGATCCACGCGCTTTTTGTCTTCAACTTCAGCAGACATACGAGGAGGAAGAGGATCACTCAAAGTCCCATGTGAGTAAATGTACAGGAGAAACTCTGGTCTGGATCTGGGAAACTGACGATACCACTGAAGAGCATCATTAGGGCTGGTACTGTAGTTACAGGAGAGAGTAACATTATCTCCCTCTGAAACATGCAGTTCTTCTACAAGTGGTGCAATTTTCTGTGCTGATGTGTCTCCTAAAATGGATTATTAAAGAGAAAAATATGTAATATATTTATTTATTACACATTATTTTTTGCAACAGTTAGGAATTTAACAAAAATCATTAACATTCTCTTACCTGACAACAGTGCTAGGAGAGAAAGGATAGAGAGCAGCATGTTGATAGAGATGTGAAGTGACTGAGAGCAGAATCAGAGCTGAATGGGATCAGTGTAGCTCTCTGCTAAGATACACAGCTCCACCCATAATGCAGCTCATACACTTAATCACAATGTACTGCCATTATGACTCATTTTTTTTATGTTGTGATAATTTCGATACAGGTATAATAATAATATTAATAATACTACTAATAATAATAATTATTATTATTATTATTTTTATTACTACTATTATTATAGTTGAATCTGTCAGCCTGTTAATGATGGGATGATGGTATGTCATTTATTTTCATGGTACACAATTGTTTTCATGGCTCTTTGCAAAGGCATTTAAACACTACAGACTGGCAGAACCGTCAAAATTCAGTGAACTGTGGGAAGAAACGTATGCAAATACAGGGAGAACATGCAAACTCAACACAGAAAGGACCCTGATAAACTGGCAGGGGAATTGAACCCAGACCCTTCTTGCTATGAGTCAATTGTACCACCATGTCACTCAACAAGCAATAAACATTAACATAACTGAACGCACATGTACACATAAATGATAGATTTTTCTTTTCTTTTCTTTCTTAAAAAACACTCTGAAGTAACCTGAAATATTGTGTTACATTCTTTAGAAAGACAAACCTCGAGGGTCCAGGATATAAATAACTTGTATATCTACCAAAAACACTAAAAGACACTAAATAAGCCAGTTAGCTAAGAGGTGTTAATCTTTCCATGTATCTGTCTGTTTATTGTTGAATTTCTGTCGTAATCTCATCATTTAAAGCTCCAAAGTGTAAGATTTGCTTTGTTAAAGCTGAAATAAGTAGCTTTACTGAGTCAGAAGAAAAAAGTGCTAGAGTATTTCATCTGTTCTGTGATGCAGCCGTGTAAATGTTGGCCATCATCAGAACATCATGAGTTTGATCCCTGGTGATGCTACAGCTGTCTGTGGCCAGGAGTCTAAGAGATCCCAAAAGGCCTCACTCACTTGGGTAAGCAGGATGGTGGGTTCTTAAGCTCAACCGACATTTTGTAATGTTTCAAT